>NW_027222441.1:0-6000 GCF_030179895.1 Drosophila kikkawai | reverse complement strand
CTGCAAGTTTCGAGACAGGCCGCAACATTGTCCGAGATAGACCGTTGTCGCTCACGCGCACACTGGCGCGTCTGACGACTCCATCAGCTCCGCTGTAGACCTCCTCCACGATGCCCTTGCGCCACTCTCGTCTGGGCAAGGCAGGATCGCAGACGAAGACCATATCGCCCTGGCGGATGGGCTCCGTTCTCCGGCACCACTTCTCGCGGCGCACCAGCGTAGGCAGGTACTCCAGGACCCACCTCCTCCAGAAACGGTCTCGCAGCATGCGAGCAATCCTCCACTGCTTTCGCGTAGAACCCTCCTTGGGCAGCTCCGCCTCCAAACCAGGCGTATTCGGCAGGTTAGCTGCTCCCTTGAGCAGGTCGTTTGGCGTCAACGGCGCCTCCTGGTCCGCATCCACCGGCAAGTGGGTGAGCGGACGCGAATTGACCACATTCTCCGCCTCGATCAGTAGACTTTCCAATACGTGATCCCTCGGCGCGACTTCCTTCAATGTATGGCGCAGCACTCGCTTGACGCACTGCACCATCCGCTCCCATACTCCACCCTCGGACGGGTTCGATGGGCAATTAAAGACCCATTCAATGCTCCTGCTGGATAACTCACTCTGTATTCTCTCCGTCTCGAACACGTCTCCGAATCGTCTGGCCTCCCTGTCAGCTCCCACGAAGTTCTTGCCGTTGTCACTCCGCAGTCTATGTACCGGTCCTCTACGGCAGACGAAGTTCCTGATCGCAATTATGCAGGAATCCGTCGACAGGTCATGCGCCAGCTCCAGATGAATCGCCCTTGTCGTCAAACACGTGAACAAGGCGACCCAACGCTTCTCTCGGTGACGGGCAACAGTCACCAGCAGTGGTCCAAAGTAGTCCAATCCAGTATATTTGAATGGCCATCCACCCGCTTCCAATCGATCCTCTGGAAGGGGTGCCATTATCGGCGGCATCGGCCGCGTTCGCTGCAACTTGCACTCGTAGCACGCCGAGATCACCTCCTTCAGCATGCGCCTCATCTTCGTGACCCAGAATCTCGTCCGGATCTGAGCAATCGTCGCATCCACGTTTTGATGCTTCATCTGGGCGTGGAAGTGTCTCACAATCATCTCAGTAAGACTGTGCCTGTGTGACAGTATCACAGGCCTCCTCGCACTGTACGGCATGCACAGCGCGGCATCAACTCTGCCATGAACTCGCAGAACTCCATGTTCATCCATGTACGGCGCCAGACCTCGAATCTCGCTCGAGCTGGCGACTTCCTTTCCGCGTTTCGCCGACCTCATCTCATCGGGAAACGATTCCAATTGGGCCTGCCTGACCAGCAGGTTCTCCGCGGCCTCACACTCCTTTGCAGTGAGTCCGTATTCCTCGAGCTCGCTTCTCTGTCTGCGGCACCAACGCGCAAACCTCAAGACCCAGGCTGTGGTCCTCACCAGGCGGCTGAAGCTCGAGAATCTCTGGAACGGAATGACAAATTCATTTGTGGCCACCAATGCAAACTCACTCGGCATCTCCTCGTCATCAGATGCATCCGGAACACGCTCAGTTCCCTCCTCAGGCACTGGCCAGCCGCTCGCTGGCTGCCTCAAAAATGCGGGACCGCTTAGCCACCGGGATTCCGGGCTAAGGTCCGCCTTGTTCTGCGACCGCGTCGCATCATCCGCTGCGTTGTCAGCTGTAGGTACCCATCTCCACTGGGAAACCTCCGACGACTCCAAAATCTCCGCCACTCGGTTGCCAACAAACTGCTTATACCGGCGGTGGGTGCTGCCGATCCATCTCAGCACCGTTTTTGAGTCCGTCCATAATACCGTTTCGCTGATGTCCACACTGTGCTCCTCCTTGATAGTGTTTATCAATCTGGTTCCAAGAACCGCTGCCTGCAGCTCCAGCCGTGGGATTGACATCGTTCTCATCGGCGCGCACTTCGTCTTTGCGCACACGAAACTAGCCAGCACTTTGCCATCCTCGTACATGACCCTCCAATAGGCCACCGCCGCGAATGCAGATTGACTCGCATCCACGAACACGTGCAACTCGATGGTCCGAACTGCTCCATGCCCAAAATAGTGCCGAGGACATCGGAACTGTCCCACGGCGTCCATCTGCCTGCGCCAGGCAGCAAAGGCTCTGCCTATCTCCTCCGGTAGTGGTTCGTCCCACTGGATCTTCTGCCTCCATATCTCTCGCAGCAACAGCTTCGCTGTAATCATCAGGCAGCACAGGAATCCCAATGGGTCGAATGTTGACATCAGCAGGCTCAAATACTCCCTCTTTGTAGGGACTCGATCTCCACTTAGAACGCTTTCTGGCACTCGATGATACTCCACGTTGAATCTGAAGTCATCCGTTGCTACCTGCCAGCGCATTCCAAGGATCTTCTGCTCAGCCTCACCCCATCCGACGCTCTTGACTCGTCCAGGTGGTCCCAACGCCGCTTCCACGATGGGTGAGCTGGATGAAAACTGGCATAGTTCGAAGCCAGCCTCCGCATGTATCTCCTTCACTCGGGTAGATACCGCAATAGCCTCGCTCTCTGTAGCGAAACTGTCCACATAGTCATCAACATAATGGTGGTCGATGATGGCCTTGACTGCCCTCGGATCTGAATCCCGAAACTTCAGGGCATTCAGCGTCTTCACGTAATGCGCAGTGCTCGGCGAGCAGGCTGCTCCAAACGTCATTACGTTCATCTCGTACACATCCGGGTCTCGATCGTCGTTGCCATCTCTCCAAAGGAACCGTTGGGAACATCGATCCTCGGGTCGGATCAGCACTTGGTGGAACATCTCCTTGATGTCACCGCAGACTCCGACTGCTCCTTCCCTGAAATGGAAGAGCACGGCTGGCAAGGGCTTATAGTGCTGAAGCCCCTTGTCCAGCGCCGAATTTAGAGAGGTTCCTCCAACCTTGGCTGCAGCATCAAACACAAGCCGGACCTTACCGGGCTTGTTCGGGTTTTCGACACCAAAATGTGGCAAATACCATAGCTTGTCGCTCTTCACGGCGACCTCATCCGGCTGCAGCTTCCTCGCATACCCTTTGGACACGTAATCCTTGATAATACGATCGTATTCCAGCGCCAACTGCCCGTTGCGCCTCAACTTCTTCTCTACGTTGATCAGCCGTCTGTGCGCCATCTCGTAGCTCCGTGGCAGCACAGCGTGGTCGTCCTTCCAGAGTAGTCCCGTCTGGTAGCGACGCCCCACTTTCACCGTGGTGTCTTCGAGGATCCTTTGTGCCCGCGCGTCATCGCTTGCTGCGACCTGTGGCGCGAGCTTCACACCAAAGCTTTCCATCTCGAAGTAGTCCTCTACCATCTTTTCCATCGCATCTTCCATTGACACGGCTAGAAGGCAGGACCTCGGTGACGGCGTAGTCGATTGTCCACTTACCGGCCCATACACAACCCATCCAAGCTCGGTTGCGGCCGCATACGGTCCCTCTCTGGCAAACCGCCTCGTCCTAAGTGGCAATCCCAAATGTCCATGGTCCAGTCCGATGAGCAACTTCGGCACCGCGTTGCTGTAGGGCTTCATCGGCAGACGCGCATCCTTATGCACGCCCTGGACATCTCGCCGACATAACGTCTGCATCGGCAGACTCAAACTCGAAACGGCGTACACGTTCCTCAACGCGTGGCGAGTGGGCTTCCCAGCTCCACTTATCTCTAGACTCACCACGTTGGTGGGCTCTCTACTGGCCTTTCCTCCAAACCATTGAATGTTAAGCTGTCGATGTTCGCCTCGCACTCCCAGATCCCTCCGCAACTCGTCATCGATCATCGTGACGGAGGATCCTTCATCCAGAAGCGCGTAGGTATCTACCTGGCGACCAGCTCCGTACAGCGTTACTGGCAGTATACGGAACAATAGTCGGCCTCCCTCGGCGTCAATGCAGCTTAAGTTCCTTTGCACAGGTGCCTCCGCTGGCTGCGGGGCTCTTCTCTCCAGGCTATTTCTGAGAACCGCCGGCTGCTGGCTCCTCTCGTGGTCCCTGTAACCACCTCGTGGCGAAGACCTTCTTTCCGGGCTGCGTCTGGAAACTGCTGACTGCTGGTTCCCACCGTCGTGGCGCCTGAAGCCACTTTGCTGCTCCGGCCATCTTCGCCCCTCGTCCGCTCCATGTAGCAGACGGTGATGCATCTGGCGGCATCCGTTGATTCGGCACTCGCCGTGCCCATTGCAGGTTCTAGCTGTATGACCAATCCGTAAGCATGTGAAGCAGAGCCGATGCCTCTTCACCATGCTCCACCTTCTCGATGGTGAAGCTCCGATGAACTCTCTACAGCTCGTCGTAGCGTGTTGCCCTCCACAAATGGGACAACCTCCATGCCGATCATCCCGCTGCTCGCATCCGTTCTGGTCGACGCTCGCATGCAGGACTCGACGCCTCGGCTCCTTTCCCTCGACGTCCAAAATCGTACACACGATGTTTGCGTACTCCTGTAGCCACGTGCTGAAGTGCGCTACAGTGGGAAAGGGCTCGATCGATGCAGCGTGCCTGGCCCAATCCACTCGCTTGCTCGTAGGAAGCTTTGCCACTAGCTCCTCCATGAGGGTGGGGTTCCCCAGGTGCTGCTCCGCCTTCGCTGACTGCAAGAAGGCCGTGAGGTTACTCACTCGGGTTGCGAAGGGGACGATCCTCGCCAGGTGCTGCTCCGAAATCGGCGGCACCTCTCGCACGCTGTTCAGCTGGCTGCGTATAAGCTGCTCCGGTCGGCCAAACCTAAAGCGCAGCTGCTCCATCACGGCGCTGACGTTCCCAGGGTGAATCAGTAGCGACTTCACTGTCTCGCGTGCTTCATCCTTCAGCGCCTTCAACAGCCTCTGGTTGTTCTCCAGGTCTGTGCAGTTGTATGCTTGGGTCGTCTCCACAAATGCACAGTTAAATATAGGCCACTCCTCGGGCTGCCCTCCAAATACAGGCAGGTCCGGAAGCCTTCTTGGCCCATTCGCTCCTTGGGCTCCATTCGGCGTCATCGAGGCGTAGGATCCAACAAATGGCGATGCTGTTGCCACGTTGTGGATGCTCCCGCCCGGTAGCACGAATCCATGCGCCGTCTGCGCAACACTCGTAGCACACAGTGGCTCCACTAGATGATTGCTAGTCGTTAGCAATGGCGGTCCACTCCAATATGGCGGCTGCGTGCAGGCCGTACTGCTCGCACCGACACAGCTATGTGGAACAGGCCCGACCCCGTTAGTTGGGGCCTCACCGTTAGATGTGGCTACTGGCGGCCCGCCCCAAGATGGCGGCCGCCCCGACGCTTTACTGTTGGCGCCATTTGCGCTTGGGCCAACTGCGATTGGCGCGCGTTTGGCGGTGCTCTCACTGTTCAGGACTTTAACCTGCCTCAGCTCATTCTCCAACGCCGTAATCGTCTCCATAAGGTACGACGTGAGTGGCTGGCCTTCCTCCGGCACTGAACTCGCAGCTGTGACAGCAGTACTCCTCGGTTGGGACGCTACTGTAGTCACCGTAGTGGCTGGGCGAGAAATGGCCGCCGCCGTGGTTATGTTCACTTGCGGCCGGTTTCCCGCTCCACTACTCGCTGGCTGCTGATCCGCTCGCGTTGTTGTAGGGGTGGCTTCCCCTCCGTTCAGCCGGGAACTCCTCCTGGGGGAATGCTGCATCCCAGGTTCAATATGGCGCTGCCTCAGCGCGCTTCAAAATGGCGACCCTTGTGCCGCTGCCTGCGTCACACCGACGCTTGACGCTCCTTGCGCCTTCTGTCCGCTTGCTGCGGATACCTCAATTGACGCTGACTGCGTCTCCGTCCGTACCCAGTGTTCGGCGCTGGCTGCGCTCCTCAATGTCGCTGACTGCGACTCCTCTACTGGTACGGGAATGTGCGCCTGGCGCTCCTGCGCCACCGTCCGTACCCAGTGTTCGGCGCTGGCTGCGCTCCACTATATCGCTGACTGCGACTCTGCTACTGGGACGGGAATGCGCTCCTGGCAACTCTCTAGCTGGGCATCAGACCATCCAGCGCAAGTTG
>NW_027222440.1:0-15000 GCF_030179895.1 Drosophila kikkawai | reverse complement strand
GCGGAGTTGTGAACTTTTTGTTTACAAATTTACAATTGATTATGCAAATGTATAAGCATTGTAAGAACTAATTTAAATATAAATTCTAAAGTGGATATATGTATTATTATATGAGTTGTGAACTTTTTGTTTACAATTTACAATTGAGTATGCAAATGTATTAGCCTTCTAAAAACTAATATAAGTAAAAATTCTGCCGTGGATACATGCATTATTAGCGGAGTTGTGAACTTTTTGTTTACAAATTTACAATTGAGTATGCAAATGTATTAGCATTGTAAGAACTAATTTAAATATAAATTCTAAAGTGGATATATGCAATATTATCTGAGTTGTGAACTTTTTGTTTACAAATTTACAATTGGGTATGCAAATGTATTAGACGTGTAAAAACTATTATAAATACAAATTCTGAAGTGGATACAGACATTAGTAGCTGAGTTGTGAACTTTTTGTTTACAAATTTACAATTGAGTATGCAAATGTATTAGCCTTCTAAAAACTAATATAAGTAAAAATTCTGCCGTGGATACATGCATTATCAGCGGAGTTGTGAACTTTTTGTTTACAAATTAACAATTGAGTATGCAAATGTATTAGCATTGTAAGAACTAATTTAAATATAAATGCTAAAGTGGATATATGCAATATTATCTGAGTTGTGAACTTTTTGTTCACAAATTTACAATTGATTATGCAAATGTATTCGCATTGTAAGAACTAATTTAAATATAAATTCTAAAGTGGATTCAGGCATTATTAGCTGAGTTATGAACTTTTTGTTTACAATTTACAATTGAGTGTGCAAATGTATAAGCCGTGTAAAAACTAATATCAGTACAAATTCTGCCGTGGATACATGCATTATTAGCGGAGTTGTGAACTTTTTGTTTACAAATTTACAATTGAGTATGCAAATGTATTAGCATTGTAAGAACTAATTTAAATATAAATTGTAAAGTGGATATATGCAATATTATCTGAGTTGTGAACTTTTTGTTTACAAGTTTACAATTGAGTATGCAAATTAGCAATTAGCCTTCTAAAAACTAATATAAGTACAAATTCTGCCGTGGATACATGCATTATTAGCGGAGTTGTGAACTTTTTGTTTACAAATTTACAACTGAGTATGCAAATGTATTAGCATTGTAAGAACTAATTTAAATATAAATTCTAAAGTTGATATATGCAATATTATCTGAGTTGTGAACTTTTTGTTTACAAATTTACAATTGAGTATGCAAATTAGCAATTAGCCTTCTAAAAACTAATATAAGTACAAATTCTGCCGTGGATACATGCATTATTAGCGGAGTTGTGAGTTTTTGTTTACAAATTTACAACTGAGTATGCAAATGTATTAGCATTGTAAGAACTAATTTAAATATAAATTCTTAAGTTGATATATTCAATATTATCTGAGTTGTGAACTTTTTGTTTACAAATTTACAATTGAGTATGCAAATGTATTAGCATTGTAAGAACTAATTTAAATATAAATTCTAAAGTTGATATATGCAATATTATCTGAGTTGTGAACTTTTTGTTTACAAATTTACAATTGAGTATGCAAATTAGCAATTAGCCTTCTAAAAACTAATATAAGTACAAATTCTGCCGTGGATACATGCACTATTAGCGAAGTTGTGAACTTTTTGTTTACAAATTTACAATTGAGTATGCAAATGTATTAGACGTGTAAAAACTAATATAAATATAAATTCTGAAGTGGATTCAGGCATTATTAGCTGAGTTATGAACTTTTTGTTTACAATTTACAATTGAGTGTGCAAATGTATAAGCCGTGTAAAAACTAATATAAGTACAAATTCTGCCGTGGATACATGCATTATTAGCGGAGTTGTGAACTTTTTGTTTACAAATTTACAATTGATTATGCAAATGTATTAGCATTGTAAGAACTAATTTAAATATAAATTCTAAAGTGGATATATGTATTATTATCTGAGTTGTGAACTTTTTGTTTACAAATTTACAATTGATTATGCAAATGTATTAGCATTGTAAGAACTAATTTAAATATAAATTCTAAAGTGGATATATGTATTATTATCTGAGTTGTGAACTTTTTGTTTACAATTTACAATTGAGTATGCAAATGTATAAGCCGTGTAAAAACTAATATCAGTACAAATTCTGCCGTGGATACATGCATTATTAGCGGAGTTGTGAACTTTTTGTTTACAAATTTACAATTGAGTATGCAAATGTATTAGCCGTGTAAAAACTAAAATAAATACAAATTCTGAAGTGGATTCAGGAATTATTAGCTGAGTTGTGAACTTTTTGTTTTCAAATTTACAATTGAGTATGCAAATGTATTAGCCGTGTAAAAACTATTATAATTACAAATTCTGAAGTGGATACAGACATTATTAGCTGAGTTGTGAACTTTTTGTTTACAAATTTACAATTGAGTATGCAAATGTATTAGCCTTCTAAAAACTAATATAAGTACAAATTCTGCCGTGGATACATGCATTATTTGCGGAGTTGTGAACTTTTTGTTTACAAATTTACAATTGAGTATGCAAATGTATTAGCATTGTAAGAACTAATTTAAATATAAATGCTAAAGTGGATATATGCAATATTATCTGAGTTGTGAACTTTTTGTTTACAAATTTACAATTGATTATGCAAATGTATTAGCATTGTAAGAACTAATTTAAATATAAATTCTAAAGTGGATTCAGGCATTATTAGCTGAGTTATGAACTTTTTGTTTACAAATTTACAATTGAGTATGCAAATGTATTAGCCGTGTAAAAACTATTATAATTACAAATTCTGAAGTGGATACAGACATTATTAGCTGAGTTGTGAACTTTTTATTTACAAATTTACAATTGAGTATGCAAATGTATTAGCCTTCTAAAAACTAATATAAGTACAAATTCTGCCGTGGATACATGCATTATTAGCGGAGTTGTGAACTTTTTGTTTACAAATTTACAATTGAGTATGCAAATGTATTAGCATTGTAAGAACTAATTTAAATATAAATTCTAAAGTGGATATATGCAATATTATCTGAGTTGTGAACTTTTTGTTTACAAATTTACAATTGAGTATGCAAATGTATTAGACGTGTAAAAACTTATATAAATATAAATTCTGAAGTGGATTCAGGCATTATTAGCTGAGTTGTGAACTTTTTGTTTAAAAATTTACAATTGAGTATGCAAATGTATTAGCCTTCTAAAAACTAATATAAGTACAAATTCTGCCGTGGATACATGCATTATTAGCGGAGTTGTGAACTTTTTGTTTACAAATTTACAATTGAGTATGCAAATGTATTAGCATTGTAAGAACTAATTTAAATATAAATGCTAAAGTGGATATATGCAATATTATCTGAGTTGTGAACTTTTTGTTTACAAATTTACAATTGATTATGCAAATGTATTAGCATTGTAAGAACTAATTTAAATATAAATTCTAAAGTGGATTCAGGCATTATTAGCTGAGTTATGAACTTTTTGTTTACAATTTACAATTGAGTGTGCAAATGTATAAGCCGTGTAAAAACTAATATCAGTACAAATTCTGCCGTGGATACATGCATTATTAGCGGAGTTGTGAACTTTTTGTTTACAAATTTACAATTGAGTATGCAAATGTATTAGCATTGTAAGAACTAATTTAAATATAAATTCTAAAGTGGATATATGCAATATTATCTGAGTTGTGAACTTTTTGTTTACAAATTTACAATTGAGTATGCAAATTAGCAATTAGCCTTCTAAAAACTAATATAAGTACAAATTCTGCCGTGGATACATGCATTATTAGCGGAGTTGTGAGTTTTTGTTTACAAATTTACAACTGAGTATGCAAATGTATTAGCATTGTAAGAACTAATTTAAATATAAATTCTTAAGTTGATATATTCAATATTATCTGAGTTGTGAACTTTTTGTTTACAAATTTACAATTGAGTATGCAAATGTATTAGCATTGTAAGAACTAATTTAAATATAAATTCTAAAGTGGATATATGCAATATTATCTGAGTTGTGAACTTTTTGTTTACAAATTTACAATTGATTATGCAAATGTATTAGCATTGTAAGAACTAATTTAAATATAAATTCTAAAGTGGATTCAGGCATTATTAGCTGAGTTATGAACTTTTTGTTTACAAATTTACAATTGAGTATGCAAATGTATTAGCCGTGTAAAAACTAATATAAATATAAATTCTGAAGTGGATTCAGGCATTATTAGCTGAGTTATGAACTTTTTGTTTACAATTTACAATTGAGTGTGCAAATGTATAAGCCGTGTAAAAACTAATATAAGTACAAATTCTGCCGTGGATACATGCATTATTAGCGGAGTTGTGAACTTTTTGTTTACAAATTTACAACTGAGTATGCAAATGTATTAGCATTGTAAGAACTAATTTAAATATAAATTCTAAAGTTGATATATGCAATATTATCTGAGTTGTGAACTTTTTGTTTACAAATTTACAATTGAGTATGCAAATTAGCAATTAGCCTTCTAAAAACTAATATAAGTACAAATTCTGCCGTGGATACATGCATTATTAGCGGAGTTGTGAGTTTTTGTTTACAAATTTACAACTGAGTATGCAAATGTATTAGCATTGTAAGAACTAATTTAAATATAAATTCTTAAGTTGATATATTCAATATTATCTGAGTTGTGAACTTTTTGTTTACAAATTTACAATTGAGTATGCAAATGTATTAGCATTGTAAGAACTAATTTAAATATAAATTCTAAAGTGGATATATGCAATATTATCTGAGTTGTGAACTTTTTGTTTACAAATTTACAATTGAGTATGCAAATGTATTAGACGTGTAAAAACTTATATAAATATAAATTCTGAAGTGGATTCAGGCATTATTAGCTGAGTTGTGAACTTTTTGTTTAAAAATTTACAATTGAGTATGCAAATGTATTAGCCTTCTAAAAACTAATATAAGTACAAATTCTGCCGTGGATACATGCATTATTAGCGAAGTTGTGAACTTTTTGTTTACAAATTTACAATTGAGTATGCAAATTAGCAATTAGCCTTCTAAAAACTAATATAAGTACAAATTCTGCCGTGGATACATGCACTATTAGCGAAGTTGTGAACTTTTTGTTTACAAATTTACAATTGAGTATGCAAATGTATTAGACGTGTAAAAACTAATATAAATATAAATTCTGAAGTGGATTCAGGCATTATTAGCTGAGTTATGAACTTTTTGTTTACAATTTACAATTGAGTATGCAAATGTATTAGCATTGTAAGAACTAATTTAAATATAAATTCTAAAGTGGATATATGTATTATTGTCTGAGTTGTGAACTTTTTGTTTACAAATTTACAATTGATTATGCAAATGTATTAGCATTGTAAGAACTAATTTAAATATAAATTCTAAAGTGGATATATGTATTATTATCTGAGTTGTGAACTTTTTGTTTACAATTTACAATTGAGTATGCAAATGTATTAGACGTGTAAAAACTATTATAAATACAAATTCTGAAGTGGATACAGACATTATTAGCTGAGTTGTGAACTTTTTGTTTACAAATTTACAATTGAGTATGCAAATGTATAAGCCGTGTAAAAACTAATATAAGTACAAATTCTGCCGTGGATACATACATTATTAGCTGAGTTGTGAACTTTTTGTTTACAAATTTACAATTGAGTATGCAAATGTATTAGCCGTGTAAAAACTAATATAAATACAAATTCTGAAGTGAATTCAGGAATTATTAGCTGAGTTGTGAACTTTTTGTTTTCAAATTTACAATTGAGTATGCAAATGTATTAGCCGTGTAAAAACTATTATAATTACAAATTCTGAAGTGGATACAGACATTATTAGCTGAGTTGTGAACTTTTTATTTACAAATTTACAATTGAGTATGCAAATGTATTAGCCTTCTAAAAACTAATATAAGTAAAAATTCTGCCGTGGATACATGCATTATTAGCGGAGTTGTGAACTTTTTGTTTACAAATTTACAATTGAGTATGCAAATGTATTAGCATTGTAAGAACTAATTTAAATATAAATGCTAAAGTGGATATATGCAATATTATCTGAGTTGTGAACTTTTTGTTTACAAATTTACAATTGATTATGCAAATGTATTAGCATTGTAAGAACTAATTTAAATATAAATTCTAAAGTGGATATATGTATTATTGTCTGAGTTGTGAACTTTTTGTTTACAAATTTACAATTGATTATGCAAATGTATTAGCATTGTAAGAACTAATTTAAATATAAATTCTAAAGTGGATATATGTATTATTATCTGAGTTGTGAACTTTTTGTTTACAATTTACAATTGAGTATGCAAATGTATTAGACGTGTAAAAACTATTATAAATACAAATTCTGAAGTGGATACAGACATTATTAGCTGAGTTGTGAACTTTTTGTTTACAAATTTACAATTGAGTATGCAAATGTATAAGCCGTGTAAAAACTAATATAAGTACAAATTCTGCCGTGGATACATACATTATTAGCTGAGTTGTGAACTTTTTGTTTACAAATTTACAATTGAGTATGCAAATGTATTAGCCGTGTAAAAACTAATATAAATACAAATTCTGAAGTGGATTCAGGAATTATTAGCTGAGTTGTGAACTTTTTGTTTTCAAATTTACAATTGAGTATGCAAATGTATTAGCCTTCTAAAAACTAATATAAGTACAAATTCTGCCGTGGATACATGCATTATTAGCGGAGTTGTGAACTTTTTGTTTACAAATTTACAATTGAGTATGCAAATGTATTAGCCTTCTAAAAACTAATATAAGTAAAAATTCTGCCGTGGATACATGCATTATTAGCGGAGTTGTGAACTTTTTGTTTACAAATTTACAATTGAGTATGCAAATGTATTAGCATTGTAAGAACTAATTTAAATATAAATGCTAAAGTGGATATATGCAATATTATCTGAGTTGTGAACTTTTTGTTTACAAATTTACAATTGATTATGCAAATGTATTAGCATTGTAAGAACTAATTTAAATATAAATTCTAAAGTGGATTCAGGCATTATTAGCTGAGTTATGAACTTTTTGTTTACAATTTACAATTGAGTGTGCAAATGTATAAGCCGTGTAAAAACTAATATCAGTACAAATTCTGCCGTGGATACATGCATTATTAGCGGAGTTGTGAACTTTTTGTTTACAAATTTACAATTGAGTATGCAAATGTATTAGCATTGTAAGAACTAATTTAAATATAAATTCTAAAGTGGATATATGCAATATTATCTGAGTTGTGAACTTTTTGTTTACAATTTACAATTGAGTATGCAAATGTATTAGCCTTCTAAAAACTAATATAAGTACAAATTCTGCCGTGGATACATGCATTATTAGCGGAGTTGTGAACTTTTTGTTTACAAATTTACAATTGAGTATGCAAATGTATTAGCATTGTAAGAACTAATTTAAATATAAATTCTAAAGTGGATATATGCAATATTATCTGAGTTGTGAACTTTTTGTTTACAAATTTACAATTGGGTATGCAAATGTATTAGACGTGTAAAAACTATTATAAATACAAATTCTGAAGTGGATACAGACATTATTATCTGAGTTGTGAACTTTTTGTTTACAAATTTACAATTGAGTATGCAAATGTATTAGCCTTCTAAAAACTAATATAAGTACAAATTCTGCCGTGGATACATGCATTATTAGCGGAGTTGTGAACTTTTTGTTTACAAATTTACAATTGAGTATGCAAATGTATTAGCATTGTAAGAACTAATTTAAATATAAATGCTAAAGTGGATATATGCAATATTATCTGAGTTGTGAACTTTTTGTTTACAAATTTACAATTGATTATGCAAATGTATTAGCATTGTAAGAACTAATTTAAATATAAATTCTAAAGTGGATTCAGGCATTATTAGCTGAGTTATGAACTTTTTGTTTACAATTTACAATTGAGTGTGCAAATGTATAAGCCGTGTAAAAACTAATATCAGTACAAATTCTGCCGTGGATACATGCATTATTAGCGGAGTTGTGAACTTTTTGTTTACAAATTTACAATTGAGTATGCAAATGTATTAGCATTGTAAGAACTAATTTAAATATAAATTCTAAAGTGGATATATGCAATATTATCTGAGTTGTGAACTTTTTGTTTACAAATTTACAATTGAGTATGCAAATTAGCAATTAGCCTTCTAAAAACTAATATAAGTACAAATTCTGCCGTGGATACATGCATTATTAGCGGAGTTGTGAGTTTTTGTTTACAAATTTACAACTGAGTATGCAAATGTATTAGCATTGTAAGAACTAATTTAAATATAAATTCTTAAGTTGATATATTCAATATTATCTGAGTTGTGAACTTTTTGTTTACAAATTTACAATTGAGTATGCAAATGTATTAGCATTGTAAGAACTAATTTAAATATAAATTCTAAAGTGGATATATGCAATATTATCTGAGTTGTGAACTTTTTGTTTACAAATTTACAATTGATTATGCAAATGTATTAGCATTGTAAGAACTAATTTAAATATAAATTCTAAAGTGGATTCAGGCATTATTAGCTGAGTTATGAACTTTTTGTTTACAAATTTACAATTGAGTATGCAAATGTATTAGCCGTGTAAAAACTAATATAAATATAAATTCTGAAGTGGATTCAGGCATTATTAGCTGAGTTATGAACTTTTTGTTTACAATTTACAATTGAGTGTGCAAATGTATAAGCCGTGTAAAAACTAATATAAGTACAAATTCTGCCGTGGATACATGCATTATTAGCGGAGTTGTGAACTTTTTGTTTACAAATTTACAACTGAGTATGCAAATGTATTAGCATTGTAAGAACTAATTTAAATATAAATTCTAAAGTTGATATATGCAATATTATCTGAGTTGTGAACTTTTTGTTTACAAATTTACAATTGAGTATGCAAATTAGCAATTAGCCTTCTAAAAACTAATATAAGTACAAATTCTGCCGTGGATACATGCATTATTAGCGGAGTTGTGAGTTTTTGTTTACAAATTTACAACTGAGTATGCAAATGTATTAGCATTGTAAGAACTAATTTAAATATAAATTCTTAAGTTGATATATTCAATATTATCTGAGTTGTGAACTTTTTGTTTACAAATTTACAATTGAGTATGCAAATGTATTAGCATTGTAAGAACTAATTTAAATATAAATTCTAAAGTGGATATATGCAATATTATCTGAGTTGTGAACTTTTTGTTTACAAATTTACAATTGAGTATGCAAATGTATTAGACGTGTAAAAACTTATATAAATATAAATTCTGAAGTGGATTCAGGCATTATTAGCTGAGTTGTGAACTTTTTGTTTAAAAATTTACAATTGAGTATGCAAATGTATTAGCCTTCTAAAAACTAATATAAGTACAAATTCTGCCGTGGATACATGCATTATTAGCGAAGTTGTGAACTTTTTGTTTACAAATTTACAATTGAGTATGCAAATTAGCAATTAGCCTTCTAAAAACTAATATAAGTACAAATTCTGCCGTGGATACATGCACTATTAGCGAAGTTGTGAACTTTTTGTTTACAAATTTACAATTGAGTATGCAAATGTATTAGACGTGTAAAAACTAATATAAATATAAATTCTGAAGTGGATTCAGGCATTATTAGCTGAGTTATGAACTTTTTGTTTACAATTTACAATTGAGTATGCAAATGTATTAGCATTGTAAGAACTAATTTAAATATAAATTCTAAAGTGGATATATGTATTATTGTCTGAGTTGTGAACTTTTTGTTTACAAATTTACAATTGATTATGCAAATGTATTAGCATTGTAAGAACTAATTTAAATATAAATTCTAAAGTGGATATATGTATTATTATCTGAGTTGTGAACTTTTTGTTTACAATTTACAATTGAGTATGCAAATGTATTAGACGTGTAAAAACTATTATAAATACAAATTCTGAAGTGGATACAGACATTATTAGCTGAGTTGTGAACTTTTTGTTTACAAATTTACAATTGAGTATGCAAATGTATAAGCCGTGTAAAAACTAATATAAGTACAAATTCTGCCGTGGATACATACATTATTAGCTGAGTTGTGAACTTTTTGTTTACAAATTTACAATTGAGTATGCAAATGTATTAGCCGTGTAAAAACTAATATAAATACAAATTCTGAAGTGAATTCAGGAATTATTAGCTGAGTTGTGAACTTTTTGTTTTCAAATTTACAATTGAGTATGCAAATGTATTAGCCGTGTAAAAACTATTATAATTACAAATTCTGAAGTGGATACAGACATTATTAGCTGAGTTGTGAACTTTTTATTTACAAATTTACAATTGAGTATGCAAATGTATTAGCCTTCTAAAAACTAATATAAGTAAAAATTCTGCCGTGGATACATGCATTATTAGCGGAGTTGTGAACTTTTTGTTTACAAATTTACAATTGAGTATGCAAATGTATTAGCATTGTAAGAACTAATTTAAATATAAATGCTAAAGTGGATATATGCAATATTATCTGAGTTGTGAACTTTTTGTTTACAAATTTACAATTGATTATGCAAATGTATTAGCATTGTAAGAACTAATTTAAATATAAATTCTAAAGTGGATATATGTATTATTGTCTGAGTTGTGAACTTTTTGTTTACAAATTTACAATTGATTATGCAAATGTATTAGCATTGTAAGAACTAATTTAAATATAAATTCTAAAGTGGATATATGTATTATTATCTGAGTTGTGAACTTTTTGTTTACAATTTACAATTGAGTATGCAAATGTATTAGACGTGTAAAAACTATTATAAATACAAATTCTGAAGTGGATACAGACATTATTAGCTGAGTTGTGAACTTTTTGTTTACAAATTTACAATTGAGTATGCAAATGTATAAGCCGTGTAAAAACTAATATAAGTACAAATTCTGCCGTGGATACATACATTATTAGCTGAGTTGTGAACTTTTTGTTTACAAATTTACAATTGAGTATGCAAATGTATTAGCCGTGTAAAAACTAATATAAATACAAATTCTGAAGTGGATTCAGGAATTATTAGCTGAGTTGTGAACTTTTTGTTTTCAAATTTACAATTGAGTATGCAAATGTATTAGCCTTCTAAAAACTAATATAAGTACAAATTCTGCCGTGGATACATGCATTATTAGCGGAGTTGTGAACTTTTTGTTTACAAATTTACAATTGAGTATGCAAATGTATTAGCCTTCTAAAAACTAATATAAGTAAAAATTCTGCCGTGGATACATGCATTATTAGCGGAGTTGTGAACTTTTTGTTTACAAATTTACAATTGAGTATGCAAATGTATTAGCATTGTAAGAACTAATTTAAATATAAATGCTAAAGTGGATATATGCAATATTATCTGAGTTGTGAACTTTTTGTTTACAAATTTACAATTGATTATGCAAATGTATTAGCATTGTAAGAACTAATTTAAATATAAATTCTAAAGTGGATTCAGGCATTATTAGCTGAGTTATGAACTTTTTGTTTACAATTTACAATTGAGTGTGCAAATGTATAAGCCGTGTAAAAACTAATATCAGTACAAATTCTGCCGTGGATACATGCATTATTAGCGGAGTTGTGAACTTTTTGTTTACAAATTTACAATTGAGTATGCAAATGTATTAGCATTGTAAGAACTAATTTAAATATAAATTCTAAAGTGGATATATGCAATATTATCTGAGTTGTGAACTTTTTGTTTACAATTTACAATTGAGTATGCAAATGTATTAGCCTTCTAAAAACTAATATAAGTACAAATTCTGCCGTGGATACATGCATTATTAGCGGAGTTGTGAACTTTTTGTTTACAAATTTACAATTGAGTATGCAAATGTATTAGCATTGTAAGAACTAATTTAAATATAAATTCTAAAGTGGATATATGCAATATTATCTGAGTTGTGAACTTTTTGTTTACAAATTTACAATTGGGTATGCAAATGTATTAGACGTGTAAAAACTATTATAAATACAAATTCTGAAGTGGATACAGACATTATTATCTGAGTTGTGAACTTTTTGTTTACAAATTTACAATTGAGTATGCAAATGTATTAGCCTTCTAAAAACTAATATAAGTACAAATTCTGCCGTGGATACATGCATTATTAGCGGAGTTGTGAACTTTTTGTTTACAAATTTACAATTGAGTATGCAAATGTATTAGCATTGTAAGAACTAATTTAAATATAAATGCTAAAGTGGATATATGCAATATTATCTGAGTTGTGAACTTTTTGTTTACAAATTTACAATTGATTATGCAAATGTATTAGCATTGTAAGAACTAATTTAAATATAAATTCTAAAGTGGATTCAGGCATTATTAGCTGAGTTATGAACTTTTTGTTTACAATTTACAATTGAGTGTGCAAATGTATAAGCCGTGTAAAAACTAATATCAGTACAAATTCTGCCGTGGATACATGCATTATTAGCGGAGTTGTGAACTTTTTGTTTACAAATTTACAATTGAGTATGCAAATGTATTAGCATTGTAAGAACTAATTTAAATATAAATTCTAAAGTGGATATATGCAATATTATCTGAGTTGTGAACTTTTTGTTTACAAATTTACAATTGAGTATGCAAATGTATTAGACGTGTAAAAACTTATATAAATATAAATTCTGAAGTGGATTCAGGCATTATTAGCTGAGTTGTGAACTTTTTGTTTAAAAATTTACAATTGAGTATGCAAATGTATTAGCCTTCTAAAAACTAATATAAGTACAAATTCTGCCGTGGATACATGCATTATTAGCGAAGTTGTGAACTTTTTGTTTACAAATTTACAATTGAGTATGCAAATTAGCAATTAGCCTTCTAAAAACTAATATAAGTACAAATTCTGCCGTGGATACATGCACTATTAGCGAAGTTGTGAACTTTTTGTTTACAAATTTACAATTGAGTATGCAAATGTATTAGACGTGTAAAAACTAATATAAATATAAATTCTGAAGTGGATTCAGGCATTATTAGCTGAGTTATGAACTTTTTGTTTACAATTTACAATTGAGTGTGCAAATGTATAAGCCGTGTAAAAACTAATATAAGTACAAATTCTGCCGTGGATACATGCATTATTAGCGGAGTTGTGAACTTTTTGTTTACAAATTTACAATTGATTATGCAAATGTATTAGCATTGTAAGAACTAATTTAAATATAAATTCTAAAGTGGATATATGTATTATTATCTGAGTTGTGAACTTTTTGTTTACAAATTTACAATTGATTATGCAAATGTATTAGCATTGTAAGAACTAATTTAAATATAAATTCTAAAGTGGATATATGTATTATTATCTGAGTTGTGAACTTTTTGTTTACAATTTACAATTGAGTATGCAAATGTATAAGCCGTGTAAAAACTAATATAAGTACAAATTCTGCCGTGGATACATACATTATTAGCTGAGTTGTGAACTTTTTGTTTACAAATTTACAATTGAGTATGCAAATGTATTAGCCGTGTAAAAACTAATATAAATACAAATTCTGAAGTGGATTCAGGAATTATTAGCTGAGTTGTGAACTTTTTGTTTTCAAATTTACAATTGAGTATGCAAATGTATTAGCCGTGTA
This sequence comes from Drosophila kikkawai, assembly GCF_030179895.1. Lineage (NCBI taxonomy): Eukaryota > Metazoa > Arthropoda > Insecta > Diptera > Drosophilidae > Drosophila > Drosophila kikkawai. The sequence goes on along the minus strand of NW_027222440.1, from coordinate 1,308 downwards.
AAAACTATTATAATTACAAATTCTGAAGTGGATACAGACATTATTAGCTGAGTTGTGAACTTTTTGTTTACAAATTTACAATTGAGTATGCAAATGTATTAGCCTTCTAAAAACTAATATAAGTACAAATTCTGCCGTGGATACATGCATTATTAGCGGAGTTGTGAACTTTTTGTTTACAAATTTACAATTGAGTATGCAAATGTATTAGCATTGTAAGAACTAATTTAAATATAAATTCTAAAGTGGATATATGCAATATTATCTGAGTTGTGAACTTTTTGTTTACAACTTTACAATTGGGTATGCAAATGTATTAGACGTGTAAAAACTATTATAAATACAAATTCTGAAGTGGATACAGACATTATTATCTGAGTTGTGAACTTTTTGTTTACAAATTTACAATTGAGTATGCAAATGTATTAGCCTTCTAAAAACTAATATAAGTAAAAATTCTGCCGTGGATACATGCATTATTAGCGGAGTTGTGAACTTTTTGTTTACAAATTTACAATTGAGTATGCAAATGTATTAGCATTGTAAGAACTAATTTAAATATAAATGCTAAAGTGGATATATGCAATATTATCTGAGTTGTGAACTTTTTGTTTACAAATTTACAATTGATTATGCAAATGTATTAGCATTGTAAGAACTAATTTAAATATAAATTCTAAAGTGGATTCAGGCATTATTAGCTGAGTTATGAACTTTTTGTTTACAATTTACAATTGAGTGTGCAAATGAATAAGCCGTGTAAAAACTAATATCAGTACAAATTCTGCCGTGGATACATGCATTATTAGCGGAGTTGTGAACTTTTTGTTTACAAATTTACAATTGAGTATGCAAATGTATTAGCATTGCACATTGGAATGAAATGCCTTTATTTTGGCCAAAATCTAAAAAATTCGTGTTAATATATCAATATTGTTACAATTATTTTAAGCGAAGAAATGTCCCTAGACATCAAAAATATTTAATTGGTATTTTATTGTCCAGCCGTTGTCTTCCGCCAGCCCTTGAAAGTCAACTGTTCTTGCCACGTAGTGCGTGCAAGTTTGCTGATTAGACAAGTTCCTTAACTTTGACGTTCTCGTATTCTTAAACAGTTTGACCAATTAAAATACCTTAAAATGGAAAATGTTTCACATTGTATGTAGAAAATATCTGTATAAGTGTTTAATTATTTGTGCTTTTGTTTTGTCATGCTTTTAATGAAATACGTAAACACTAGTTTTGTTGATTCTAACCTTAAAATATTTGTGTTTCGTGGAGCATATCTAGCAAGATACAACAGGATTC
>NW_027222439.1:0-26000 GCF_030179895.1 Drosophila kikkawai | reverse complement strand
GCAATTAGCCTTCTAAAAACTAATATAAGTACAAATTCTGCCGTGGATACATGCATTATTAGCGGAGTTGTGAACTTTTTGTTTACAAATTTACAATTGAGTATGCAAATGTATTAGCCGTGTAATAACTAATATAAGTACAAATTCTGAAGTGGATACAGGCATTATTAGCTGAGTTGTGAACTTTTTGTTTACAAATTTACAATTGAGTATGCAAATGTATTAGCCTTGTAAAAACTAATATCAGTACAAATTCTGCCGTGGATACATGCATTATTAGCGGAGTTGTGAACTTTTTGTTTACAAATTTACAATTGATTATGCAAATGTATAAGCATTGTAAGAACTAATTTAAATATAAATTCTAAAGTGGATATATGTATTATTATATGAGTTGTGAACTTTTTGTTTACAATTTACAATTGAGTATGCAAATGTATTAGCCTTCTAAAAACTAATATAAGTAAAAATTCTGCCGTGGATACATGCATTATTAGCGGAGTTGTGAACTTTTTGTTTACAAATTTACAATTGAGTATGCAAATGTATTAGCATTGTAAGAACTAATTTAAATATAAATTCTAAAGTGGATATATGCAATATTATCTGAGTTGTGAACTTTTTGTTTACAAATTTACAATTGGGTATGCAAATGTATTAGACGTGTAAAAACTATTATAAATACAAATTCTGAAGTGGATACAGACATTAGTAGCTGAGTTGTGAACTTTTTGTTTACAAATTTACAATTGAGTATGCAAATGTATTAGCCTTCTAAAAACTAATATAAGTAAAAATTCTGCCGTGGATACATGCATTATCAGCGGAGTTGTGAACTTTTTGTTTACAAATTAACAATTGAGTATGCAAATGTATTAGCATTGTAAGAACTAATTTAAATATAAATGCTAAAGTGGATATATGCAATATTATCTGAGTTGTGAACTTTTTGTTTACAAATTTACAATTGGGTATGCAAATGTATTAGACGTGTAAAAACTATTATAAATACAAATTCTGAAGTGGATACAGACATTAGTAGCTGAGTTGTGAACTTTTTGTTTACAAATTTACAATTGAGTATGCATATGTATTAGACGTGTAAAAACTAATATAAATATAAATTCTGAAGTGGATTCAGGCATTATTAGCTGAGTTATGAACTTTTTGTTTACAATTTACAATTGAGTGTGCAAATGTATAAGCCGTGTAAAAACTAATATAAGTACAAATTCTGCCGTGGATACATGCATTATTAGCGGAGTTGTGAACTTTTTGTTTACAAATTTACAATTGATTATGCAAATGTATTAGCATTGTAAGAACTAATTTAAATATAAATTCTAAAGTGGATATATGTATTATTATCTGAGTTGTGAACTTTTTGTTTACAAATTTACAATTGATTATGCAAATGTATTAGCATTGTAAGAACTAATTTAAATATAAATTCTAAAGTGGATATATGTATTATTATCTGAGTTGTGAACTTTTTGTTTACAATTTACAATTGAGTATGCAAATGTATAAGCCGTGTAAAAACTAATATAAGTACAAATTCTGCCGTGGATACATACATTATTAGCTGAGTTGTGAACTTTTTGTTTACAAATTTACAATTGAGTATGCAAATGTATTAGCATTGTAAGAACTAATTTAAATATAAATTGTAAAGTGGATATATGCAATATTATCTGAGTTGTGAACTTCTTGTTTACAAATTTACAATTGAGTATGCAAATTAGCAATTAGCCGTCTAAAAACTAATATAAGTACAAATTCTGCCGTGTATACATGCATTATTAGCGGAGTTGTGAACTTTTTGTTTACAAATTTACAACTGAGTATGCAAATGTATTAGCATTGTAATAACTAATTTAAATATAAATTCTAAAGTTGATATATGCAATATTATCTGAGTTGTGAACTTTTAGTTTACAAATTTACAATTGAGTATGCAAATGTATTAGCATTGTAAGAACTAATTTAAATATAAATTCTAAAGTTGATATATGCAATATTATCTGAGTTGTGAACTTTTTGTTTACAAATTTACAATTGAGTATGCAAATTAGCAATTAGCCTTCTAAAAACTAATATAAGTACAAATTCTGCCGTGGATACATGCATTATTAGCGGAGTTGTGAACTTTTTGTTTACAAATTTACAATTGAGTATGCAAATGTATTAGCCGTGTAATAACTAATATAAGTACAAATTCTGAAGTGGATACAGGCATTATTAGCTGAGTTGTGAACTTTTTGTTTACAAATTTACAATTGAGTATGCAAATGTATTAGCCTTGTAAAAACTAATATCAGTACAAATTCTGCCGTGGATACATGCATTATTAGCGGAGTTGTGAACTTTTTGTTTACAAATTTACAATTGATTATGCAAATGTATAAGCATTGTAAGAACTAATTTAAATATAAATTCTAAAGTGGATATATGTATTATTATATGAGTTGTGAACTTTTTGTTTACAATTTACAATTGAGTATGCAAATGTATTAGCCTTCTAAAAACTAATATAAGTAAAAATTCTGCCGTGGATACATGCATTATTAGCGGAGTTGTGAACTTTTTGTTTACAAATTTACAATTGAGTATGCAAATGTATTAGCATTGTAAGAACTAATTTAAATATAAATTCTAAAGTGGATATATGCAATATTATCTGAGTTGTGAACTTTTTGTTTACAAATTTACAATTGGGTATGCAAATGTATTAGACGTGTAAAAACTATTATAAATACAAATTCTGAAGTGGATACAGACATTAGTAGCTGAGTTGTGAACTTTTTGTTTACAAATTTACAATTGAGTATGCAAATGTATTAGCCTTCTAAAAACTAATATAAGTAAAAATTCTGCCGTGGATACATGCATTATCAGCGGAGTTGTGAACTTTTTGTTTACAAATTAACAATTGAGTATGCAAATGTATTAGCATTGTAAGAACTAATTTAAATATAAATGCTAAAGTGGATATATGCAATATTATCTGAGTTGTGAACTTTTTGTTTACAAATTTACAATTGGGTATGCAAATGTATTAGACGTGTAAAAACTATTATAAATACAAATTCTGAAGTGGATACAGACATTAGTAGCTGAGTTGTGAACTTTTTGTTTACAAATTTACAATTGAGTATGCAAATGTATTAGCCTTCTAAAAACTAATATAAGTAAAAATTCTGCCGTGGATACATGCATTATTAGCGGAGTTGTGAACTTTTTGTTTACAAATTTACAATTGAGTATGCAAATGTATTAGCATTGTAAGAACTAATTTAAATATAAATTCTAAAGTGGATATATGCAATATTATCTGAGTTGTGAACTTTTTGTTTACAAATTTACAATTGGGTATGCAAATGTATTAGACGTGTAAAAACTATTATAAATACAAATTCTGAAGTGGATACAGACATTAGTAGCTGAGTTGTGAACTTTTTGTTTACAAATTTACAATTGAGTATGCAAATGTATTAGCCTTCTAAAAACTAATATAAGTAAAAATTCTGCCGTGGATACATGCATTATCAGCGGAGTTGTGAACTTTTTGTTTACAAATTAACAATTGAGTATGCAAATGTATTAGCATTGTAAGAACTAATTTAAATATAAATGCTAAAGTGGATATATGCAATATTATCTGAGTTGTGAACTTTTTGTTCACAAATTTACAATTGATTATGCAAATGTATTAGCATTGTAAGAACTAATTTAAATATAAATTCTAAAGTGGATTCAGGCATTATTAGCTGAGTTATGAACTTTTTGTTTACAATTTACAATTGAGTGTGCAAATGTATAAGCCGTGTAAAAACTAATATCAGTACAAATTCTGCCGTGGATACATGCATTATTAGCGGAGTTGTGAACTTTTTGTTTACAAATTTACAATTGAGTATGCAAATGTATTAGCATTGTAAGAACTAATTTAAATATAAATTGTAAAGTGGATATATGCAATATTATCTGAGTTGTGAACTTTTTGTTTACAAGTTTACAATTGAGTATGCAAATTAGCAATTAGCCTTCTAAAAACTAATATAAGTACAAATTCTGCCGTGGATACATGCATTATTAGCGGAGTTGGAACTTTTTGTTTACAAATTTACAACTGAGTATGCAAATGTATTAGCATTGTAAGAACTAATTTAAATATAAATTCTAAAGTTGATATATGCAATATTATCTGAGTTGTGAACTTTTTGTTTACAAATTTACAATTGAGTATGCAAATTAGCAATTAGCCTTCTAAAAACTAATATAAGTACAAATTCTGCCGTGGATACATGCATTATTAGCGGAGTTGTGAGTTTTTGTTTACAAATTTACAACTGAGTATGCAAATGTATTAGCATTGTAAGAACTAATTTAAATATAAATTCTTAAGTTGATATATTCAATATTATCTGAGTTGTGAACTTTTTGTTTACAAATTTACAATTGAGTATGCAAATGTATTAGCATTGTAAGAACTAATTTAAATATAAATTCTAAAGTTGATATATGCAATATTATCTGAGTTGTGAACTTTTTGTTTACAAATTTACAATTGAGTATGCAAATTAGCAATTAGCCTTCTAAAAACTAATATAAGTACAAATTCTGCCGTGGATACATGCACTATTAGCGAAGTTGTGAACTTTTTGTTTACAAATTTACAATTGAGTATGCAAATGTATTAGACGTGTAAAAACTAATATAAATATAAATTCTGAAGTGGATTCAGGCATTATTAGCTGAGTTATGAACTTTTTGTTTACAATTTACAATTGAGTGTGCAAATGTATAAGCCGTGTAAAAACTAATATAAGTACAAATTCTGCCGTGGATACATGCATTATTAGCGGAGTTGTGAACTTTTTGTTTACAAATTTACAATTGATTATGCAAATGTATTAGCATTGTAAGAACTAATTTAAATATAAATTCTAAAGTGGATATATGTATTATTATCTGAGTTGTGAACTTTTTGTTTACAAATTTACAATTGATTATGCAAATGTATTAGCATTGTAAGAACTAATTTAAATATAAATTCTAAAGTGGATATATGTATTATTATCTGAGTTGTGAACTTTTTGTTTACAAATTTACAATTGATTATGCAAATGTATTAGCATTGTAAGAACTAATTTAAATATAAATTCTAAAGTGGATATATGTATTATTATCTGAGTTGTGAACTTTTTGTTTACAATTTACAATTGAGTATGCAAATGTATAAGCCGTGTAAAAACTAATATAAGTACAAATTCTGCCGTGGATACATACATTATTAGCTGAGTTGTGAACTTTTTGTTTACAAATTTACAATTGAGTATGCAAATGTATTAGACGTGTAAAAACTATTATAAATACAAATTCTGAAGTGGATACAGACATTATTATCTGAGTTGTGAACTTTTTGTTTACAAATTTACAATTGAGTATGCAAATGTATTAGCCTTCTAAAAACTAATATAAGTACAAATTCTGCCGTGGATACATGCATTATTAGCGGAGTTGTGAACTTTTTGTTTACAAATTTACAATTGAGTATGCAAATGTATTAGCATTGTAAGAACTAATTTAAATATAAATGCTAAAGTGGATATATGCAATATTATCTGAGTTGTGAACTTTTTGTTTACAAATTTACAATTGATTATGCAAATGTATTAGCATTGTAAGAACTAATTTAAATATAAATTCTAAAGTGGATTCAGGCATTATTATCTGAGTTGTGAACTTTTTGTTTACAATTTACAATTGAGTATGCAAATGTATAAGCCGTGTAAAAACTAATATCAGTACAAATTCTGCCGTGGATACATGCATTATTAGCGGAGTTGTGAACTTTTTGTTTACAAATTTACAATTGAGTATGCAAATGTATTAGCCGTGTAAAAACTAATATAAATACAAATTCTGAAGTGGATTCAGGAATTATTAGCTGAGTTGTGAACTTTTTGTTTTCAAATTTACAATTGAGTATGCAAATGTATTAGCCGTGTAAAAACTATTATAATTACAAATTCTGAAGTGGATACAGACATTATTAGCTGAGTTGTGAACTTTTTGTTTACAAATTTACAATTGAGTATGCAAATGTATTAGCCTTCTAAAAACTAATATAAGTACAAATTCTGCCGTGGATACATGCATTATTAGCGGAGTTGTGAACTTTTTGTTTACAAATTTACAATTGAGTATGCAAATGTATTAGCATTGTAAGAACTAATTTAAATATAAATGCTAAAGTGGATATATGCAATATTATCTGAGTTGTGAACTTTTTGTTTACAAATTTACAATTGATTATGCAAATGTATTAGCATTGTAAGAACTAATTTAAATATAAATTCTAAAGTGGATTCAGGCATTATTAGCTGAGTTATGAACTTTTTGTTTACAATTTACAATTGAGTGTGCAAATGTATAAGCCGTGTAAAAACTAATATCAGTACAAATTCTGCCGTGGATGCATGCATTATTAGCGGAGTTGTGAACTTTTTGTTTACAAATTTACAATTGAGTATGCAAATGTATTAGCATTGTAAGAACTAATTTAAATATAAATTCTAAAGTGGATATATGCAATATTATCTGAGTTGTGAACTTTTTGTTTACAAATTTACAATTGAGTATGCAAATATATTAGACGTGTAAAAACTTATATAAATATAAATTCTGAAGTGGATTCAGGCATTATTAGCTGAGTTGTGAACTTTTTGTTTAAAAATTTACAATTGAGTATGCAAATGTATTAGCCTTCTAAAAACTAATATAAGTACAAATTCTGCCGTGGATACATGCATTATTAGCGAAGTTGTGAACTTTTTGTTTACAAATTTACAATTGAGTATGCAAATTAGCAATTAGCCTTCTAAAAACTAATATAAGTACAAATTCTGCCGTGGATATATGCACTATTAGCGAAGTTGTGAACTTTTTGTTTACAAATTTACAATTGAGTATGCAAATGTATTAGACGTGTAAAAACTAATATAAATATAAATTCTGAAATGGATTCAGGCATTATTAGCTGAGTTATGAACTTTTTGTTTACAATTTACAATTGAGTGTGCAAATGTATAAGCCGTGTAAAAACTAATATAAGTACAAATTCTGCCGAGGATACATGCATTATTAGCGGAGTTGTGAACTTTTTGTTTACAAATTTACAATTGATTATGCAAATGTATTAGCATTGTAAGAACTAATTTAAATATAAATTCTAAAGTGGATATATGTATTATTGTCTGAGTTGTGAACTTTTTGTTTACAAATTTACAATTGATTATGCAAATGTATTAGCATTGTAAGAACTAATTTAAATATAAATTCTAAAGTGGATATATGTATTATTATCTGAGTTGTGAACTTTTTGTTTAGAATTTACAATTGAGTATGCAAATGTATTAGACGTGTAAAAACTATTATAAATACAAATTCTGAAGTGGATACAGACATTATTAGCTGAGTTGTGAACTTTTTGTTTACAAATTTACAATTGAGTATGCAAATGTATAAGCCGTGTAAAAACTAATATAAGTACAAATTCTGCCGTGGATACATACATTATTAGCTGAGTTGTGAACTTTTTGTTTACAAATTTACAATTGAGTATGCAAATGTATTAGCCGTGTAAAAACTAATATAAATACAAATTCTGAAGTGGATTCAGGAATTATTAGCTGAGTTGTGAACTTTTTGTTTTCAAATTTACAATTGAGTATGCAAATGTATTAGCCGTGTAAAAACTATTATAATTACAAATTCTGAAGTGGATACAGACATTATTAGCTGAGTTGTGAACTTTTTGTTTACAAATTTACAATTGAGTATGCAAATGTATTAGCCTTCTAAAAACTAATATAAGTACAAATTCTGCCGTGGATACATGCATTATTAGCGGAGTTGTGAACTTTTTGTTTACAAATTTACAATTGAGTATGCAAATGTATTAGCCTTCTAAAAACTAATATAAGTAAAAATTCTGCCGTGGATACATGCATTATTAGCGGAGTTGTGAACTTTTTGTTTACAAATTTACAATTGAGTATGCAAATGTATTAGCATTGTAAGAACTAATTTAAATATAAATGCTAAAGTGGATATATGCAATATTATCTGAGTTGTGAACTTTTTGTTTACAAATTTACAATTGATTATGCAAATGTATTAGCATTGTAAGAACTAATTTAAATATAAATTCTAAAGTGGATTCAGGCATTATTAGCTGAGTTATGAACTTTTTGTTTACAATTTACAATTGAGTGTGCAAATGTATAAGCCGTGTAAAAACTAATATCAGTACAAATTCTGCCGTGGATACATGCATTATTAGCGGAGTTGTGAACTTTTTGTTTACAAATTTACAATTGAGTATGCAAATGTATTAGCATTGTAAGAACTAATTTAAATATAAATTCTAAAGTGGATATATGCAATATTATCTGAGTTGTGAACTTTTTGTTTACAATTTACAATTGAGTATGCAAATGTATTAGCCTTCTAAAAACTAATATAAGTACAAATTCTGCCGTGGATACATGCATTATTAGCGGAGTTGTGAACTTTTTGTTTACAAATTTACAATTGAGTATGCAAATGTATTAGCATTGTAAGAACTAATTTAAATATAAATTCTAAAGTGGATATATGCAATATTATCTGAGTTGTGAACTTTTTGTTTACAAATTTACAATTGGGTATGCAAATGTATTAGACGTGTAAAAACTATTATAAATACAAATTCTGAAGTGGATACAGACATTATTATCTGAGTTGTGAACTTTTTGTTTACAAATTTACAATTGAGTATGCAAATGTATTAGCCTTCTAAAAACTAATATAAGTACAAATTCTGCCGTGGATACATGCATTATTAGCGGAGTTGTGAACTTTTTGTTTACAAATTTACAATTGAGTATGCAAATGTATTAGCATTGTAAGAACTAATTTAAATATAAATGCTAAAGTGGATATATGCAATATTATCTGAGTTGTGAACTTTTTGTTTACAAATTTACAATTGATTATGCAAATGTATTAGCATTGTAAGAACTAATTTAAATATAAATTCTAAAGTGGATTCAGGCATTATTAGCTGAGTTATGAACTTTTTGTTTACAATTTACAATTGAGTGTGCAAATGTATAAGCCGTGTAAAAACTAATATCAGTACAAATTCTGCCGTGGATACATGCATTATTAGCGGAGTTGTGAACTATTTGTTTACAAATTTACAATTGAGTATGCAAATGTATTAGCATTGTAAGAACTAATTTAAATATAAATTTTAAAGTGGATATATGCAATATTATCTGAGTTGTGAACTTTTTGTTTACAAATTTACAATTGAGTATGCAAATGTATTAGACGTGTAAAAACTTATATAAATATAAATTCTGAAGTGGATTCAGGCATTATTAGCTGAGTTGTGAACTTTTTGTTTAAAAATTTACAATTGAGTATGCAAATGTATTAGCCTTCTAAAAACTAATATAAGTACAAATTCTGCCGTGGATACATGCATTATTAGCGAAGTTGTGAACTTTTTGTTTACAAATTTACAATTGAGTATGCAAATTAGCAATTAGCCTTCTAAAAACTAATATAAGTACAAATTCTGCCGTGGATACATGCACTATTAGCGAAGTTGTGAACTTTTTGTTTACAAATTTACAATTGAGTATGCAAATGTATTAGACGTGTAAAAACTAATATAAATATAAATTCTGAAGTGGATTCAGGCATTATTAGCTGAGTTATGAACTTTTTGTTTACAATTTACAATTGAGTGTGCAAATGTATAAGCCGTGTAAAAACTAATATAAGTACAAATTCTGCCGTGGATACATGCATTATTAGCGGAGTTGTGAACTTTTTGTTTACAAATTTACAATTGATTATGCAAATGTATTAGCATTGTAAGAACTAATTTAAATATAAATTCTAAAGTGGATATATGTATTATTATCTGAGTTGTGAACTTTTTGTTTACAAATTTACAATTGATTATGCAAATGTATTAGCATTGTAAGAACTAATTTAAATATAAATTCTAAAGTGGATATATGTATTATTATCTGAGTTGTGAACTTTTTGTTTACAATTTACAATTGAGTATGCAAATGTATAAGCCGTGTAAAAACTAATATAAGTAGAAATTCTGCCGTGGATACATACATTATTAGCTGAGTTGTGAACTTTTTGTTTACAAATTTACAATTGAGTATGCAAATGTATTAGCCGTGTAAAAACTAATATAAATACAAATTCTGAAGTGGATTCAGGAATTATTAGCTGAGTTGTGAACTTTTTGTTTTCAAATTTACAATTGAGTATGCAAATGTATTAGCCGTGTAAAAACTATTATAATTACAAATTCTGAAGTGGATACAGACATTATTAGCTGAGTTGTGAACTTTTTGTTTACAAATTTACAATTGAGTATGCAAATGTATTAGCCTTCTAAAAACTAATATAAGTACAAATTCTGCCGTGGATACATGCATTATTAGCGGAGTTGTGAACTTTTTGTTTACAAATTTACAATTGAGTATGCAAATGTATTAGCATTGTAAGAACTAATTTAAATATAAATTGTAAAGTGGATATATGCAATATTATCTGAGTTGTGAACTTTTTGTTTACAACTTTACAATTGGGTATGCAAATGTATTAGACGTGTAAAAACTATTATAAATACAAATTCTGAAGTGGATACAGACATTATTATCTGAGTTGTGAACTTTTTGTTTACAAATTTACAATTGAGTATGCAAATGTATTAGCCTTCTAAAAACTAATATAAGTAAAAATTCTGCCGTGGATACATGCATTATTAGCGGAGTTGTGAACTTTTTGTTTACAAATTTACAATTGAGTATGCAAATGTATTAGCATTGTAAGAACTAATTTAAATATAAATGCTAAAGTGGATATATGCAATATTATCTGAGTTGTGAACTTTTTGTTTACAAATTTACAATTGATTATGCAAATGTATTAGCATTGTAAGAACTAATTTAAATATAAATTCTAAAGTGGATTCAGGCATTATTAGCTGAGTTATGAACTTTTTGTTTACAATTTACAATTGAGTGTGCAAATGTATAAGCCGTGTAAAAACTAATATCAGTACAAATTCTGCCGTGGATACATGCATTATTAGCGGAGTTGTGAACTTTTTGTTTACAAATTTACAATTGAGTATGCAAATGTATTAGCATTGCACATTGGGATGAAATGCCTTTATTTTGGCCAAAATCTAAAAAATTCGTGTTAATATATCAATATTGTTACAATTATTTTAAGCGAAGAAATGTCCCTAGACATCAAAAATATTTAATTGGTATTTTATTGTCCAGCCGTTGTCTTCCGCCAGCCCTTGAAAGTCAACTGTTCTTGCCACGTAGTGCGTGCAAGTTTGCTGATTAGACAAGTTCCTTAACTTTGACGTTCTCGTATTCTTAAACAGTTTGACCAATTAAAATACCTTAAAATGGAAAATGTTTCACATTGTATGTAGAAAATATCTGTATAAGTGTTTAATTATTTGTGCTTTTGTTTTGTCATGCTTTTAATGAAATACGTAAACACTAGTTTTGTTGATTCTAACCTTAAAATATTTGTGTTTCGTGGAGCATATCTAGCAAGATACAACAGGATTCAAATAACAGCTTATGTGGTAGAATTTGTTATTATGTGTATATTCAGATAGCAATTAAATAATTTGCGGGAACTTGCGGGGGGGTTTGATATTTCAACAGATGCGAGCCAGGTTGGAATTCGTCGAGGTGACTTACAGGAAGTTTGGCTGTATAATAATCGCAATGTCATCGCGACTTTTTGATTTGCATGCGAGGAAAAATAGCCGAATTTAAATCTCGATGAAATACGTCAGTTAAATTGTTCACTATTTAACTGACGTATTTCATCGAGATTTAAATTCTTCTGATCCTTACTTATCAAGCATCGCTCAAAAAAAGAGTTCAAAATCACACTCATTGCCAAGTGAAGTTATTGCACTTTTAGCTTCTCCAAATCCAGAAGATGCAGCCCAAGTATATAATATTAAAGACAACCTTACAAGTATACCATATTTAGATTTTGATTTAGAAGAAGAACGTTTATATTAATACAAGTTTATGTACTTATTTTTAAGTTTTCGTTTATCAAATTAAGTTATAATATGCAAAAATATTAAAATAAAAAATTATATAACAATTATGGATAAAAAAATGCAAAAAAAAAAAAAAATATATAACAACATTAATATGAATTTTATATGAATATACTGCAGTTCTATTATGAGGGCGGCAGGGAAGGAAAGGTGGCAGTGTAAAAAAAAAAAAACGAAATTCACAAATAATATAAGCAGCAAATTCTCCAAGTTTCAACTTTCTAGCTTTAAAATTACGATTGTGGCCAAAATAAAAGCATTTCATCCCAATGTGCATTGTAAGAACTAATTTAAATATAAATTGTAAAGTGGATATATGCAATATTATCTGAGTTGTGAACTTTTTGTTTACAAATTTACAATTGAGTATGCAAATTAGCAATTAGCCTTCTAAAAACTAATATAAGTACAAATTCTGCCGTGGATACATGCATTATTAGCGGAGTTGTGAACTTTTTGTTTACAAATTTACAACTGAGTATGCAAATGTATTAGCATTGTAAGAACTAATTTAAATATAAATTCTAAAGTTGATATATGCAATATTATCTGAGTTGTGAACTTTTTGTTTACAAATTTACAATTGAGTATGCAAATTAGCAATTAGCCTTCTAAAAACTAATATAAGTACAAATTCTGCCGTGGATACATGCATTATTAGCGGAGTTGTGAACTTTTTTTTTACAAATTTTCATATGAGTATGCAAATGTATTAGCATTGTAAGAACTAATTTAAATATAAATTGTAAAGTGGATATATGCAATATTATCTGAGTTGTGAACTTTTTGTTTACAAATTTACAATTGAGTATGCAAATGTATTAGACGTGTAAAAACTTATATAAATATAAATTCTGAAGTGGATTCAGGCATTATTAGCTGAGTTGTGAACTTTTTGTTTACAAATTTACAATTGAGTATGCAAATGTATTAGCCTTCTAAAAACTAATATAAGTACAAATTCTGCCGTGGATACATGCATTATTAGCGAAGTTGTGAACTTTTTGTTTACAAATTTACAATTGAGTATGCAAATGTATTAGACGTGTAAGAACTAATTTAAATATAAATGCTAAAGTGGATATATGCAATATTATCTGAGTTGTGAACTTTTTGTTTACAAATTTACAATTGATTATGCAAATGTATTAGCATTGTAAGAACTAATTTAAATATAAAATCTAAAGTGGATTCAGGCATTATTAGCTGAGTTATGAACTTTTTGTTTTCAATTTACAATTGAGTGTGCAAATGTATAAGCCGTGTAAAAACTAATATCAGTACAAATTCTGCCGTGGATACATGCATTATTAGCGGAGTTGTGAACTTTTTGTTTACAAATTTACAATTGAGTATGCAAATGTATTAGCATTGTAAGAACTAATTTAAATATAAATTGTAAAGTGGATATATGCAATATTATCTGAGTTGTGAACTTTTTGTTTACAAATTTACAATTGAGTATGCAAATTAGCAATTAGCCTTCTAAAAACTAATATAAGTACAAATTCTGCCGTGGATACATGCATTATTAGCGGAGTTGTGAACTTTTTGTTTACAAATTTACAACTGAGTATGCAAATGTATTAGCATTGTAAGAACTAATTTAAATATAAATTGTAAAGTGGATATATGCAATATTATCTGAGTTGTGAACTTTATGTTTACAAATTTACAATTGAGTATGCAAATTAGCAATTAGCCTTCTAAAAACTAATATAAGTACAAATTCTGCCGTGGATACATGCATTATTAGCGGAGTTGTGAACTTTTTGTTTACAAATTTACAACTGAGTATGCAAATGTATTAGCATTGTAAGAACTAATTTAAATATAAATTGTAAAGTGGATATATGCAATATTATCTGAGTTGTGAACTTTTTGTTTAGAAATTTACAATAGAGTATGCAAATGTATTAGACGTGTAAAAACTAATATAAATATAAATTCTGAAGTGGATTCAGGCATTATTAGCTGAGTTGTGAACTTTTTGTTTACAAATTTACAATTGAGTATGCAAATGTATTAGCATTGTAAGAACTAATTTAAATATAAATTGTAAAGTGGATATATGCAATATTATCTGAGTTGTGAACTTTATGTTTACAAATTTACAATTGAGTATGCAAATTAGCAATTAGCCTTCTAAAAACTAATATAAGTACAAATTCTGCCGTGGATACATGCATTATTAGCGGAGTTGTGAACTTTTTGTTTACAAATTTACAACTGAGTATGCAAATGTATTAGCATTGTAAGAACTAATTGTAACGTCCTGTCGTCCACGGGTAGTCAGCGGGACGTCCAGGGTCTGTGCAGATACATTTATTTGGTTCAGGCGTGGTTGCTGTAAGAGATTCCGACCCCGTCCCAGAGTAGAACGCTAGAGGATTATGCCGTAAATGTATCTTAATGTTTATTTACTTCAAAGGTACAATAATAATTCAATAATTTCATGCCGGATCTCGATTCTGGGGTACGCCGTAGTTCCGATTCGTCCTCGTCCCGAGTACGCCTGTCCGATAGGGGAATGCCGATAGTCCCGCCAGGGTATGGGCCTTTAAAGCCACCCAATAGCGAATGCGTTCGGACTCGAAAGTCAACCACGAGAGAATGCGTTCGGACTCGAAAGTCAACCGAACCCAGTAGTTGTCGGACTCGACAGTCAGCTCAGCGCCGTTTGTTGGACTCGAAAGTCAGCTCGGAGAAGTTCGGACTCGAAAGTCTGCAGATTCGGACTCGAAAGTCAGCTCGAAGACGTTTGGACTCGAAAGTCTGCAGATTCGGACTCGAAAGTCAGCAGAGACGTTTGCACTCGAAAGTCTGCCGATTCGGACTCGAAAGTCAGCCGACAGAAGTGGACTCGAAAGTCGGCAGTGTTTCGGACTCGCAAGTCAGCCGAGAGAATCGGACTCGAAAGTCTGCAGATTCGGACTTGAAAGTCAGCCGAGAGAAGTGGACTCGAAAGTCGGCAGTGTTTCGGACTCGAAAGTCGGCAGATTCGGACTCGAAAGTCAGCCGAGAGAAGTGGACTCGCAAGTCGGCAGTGTTTCGGACTCGCAAGTCAGCCGAGAGAATCGGACTCGAAAGTCAGCAGTGTTTTGGACTCGAAAGTCGTCAGAGATTGGACTCGCAAGTCAGCAGAGAGAATTGGACTCGCAAGTCGGCAGTGTTTTGGACTCGAAAGTCGTCAGATTGGACTCGCAAGTCAGCAGAGATCCTAACTACAATTTATAAATAGGAACCAGAGTTCCCAAAAAGTGACTTCGCTGCTAACTACTGGGGAGGTCAACTCGACCCAATCGCAGTCGGCTGCTAAGTGATTCATCCAGGGCCGTGGTCCGCTTTATATAGGCCCTGGCGAGGCTTCAGTGTGGCCAGAGTCCTGTGCGGGATTTTCCCCGAATAGTGTGGCCAGCCTCCGTTCGGTCCAGTGTGACCCTCCTTCAAGATCGGTGGCGCGCGCGCGAGTTATGATATGAATGATGGTAGAGATGTCCCAAGGGGTATTTTGGGAGTTGATATTCCTTGTATGTATAATTATTCCCAGAGAATTAAATAAATGCCGTCTGTATGGTTTGCAATCAAAAATCGAAGTGAAGTTTTATTCTTAAAATATTCTTATCCAAACCTAAACGTTTATACATCAAACTGCTGACCTAGCGGGTTGGAATTGGAGCGGATGCATAATTGGGTCTCGTCTCGGGTTTCCGCAGTGGCTCGTTGTATATGTTTAGATGGCAACTTTAGTTGCCAATACATTGTTGTTGTTTATTGTATGGGTTTGTTTGGTCGCCACGGGAATGTGCTGAGGCTGTCTAATTGGTGGACAGCCGAAGGGGTTTCGGCGGGGGACCACCGAGGGTGTACGTCGAGGTGGTAACTCCTCCCCCCTCAGACTGAAGTACCGACCATAGTGGAGCGATGGTTGGTGCGAATGTGGCAGGGGGATTCACGGTTGGTGCCGGGCTAGCCGGTGGAGCGACTGGTGTAAATGTGACCGTTCTTTTGGAAAGACAGGCTACGGCCAACACTATTATCGCTATCACAGACAACATGGTGTATGTGGTTGTCATGTGTATTGTTGTTCCCGCCTGGATTCTGTCGATCTGTAACTTTGTCTCGATGTCCTCCATTTTTAATTCGTGAATTCCCAGCTCCTTCGTCGTCCTGTTCTTCTTCATATTTGAAATTTGCGGAATCTCCAGCTTCAATTTCGTCGTGCCCATCTTCTCCACTGCTTCGTATTGTACATTATTCACCATTACTCGACATTCGCTGAACGTTATTAGCGCTGACCCGTTTAGGGTTTCCTCTTGCCCACAGTCCGTTTGCACCTTTACGTTTCCACCATTGAAGATTGCTATGTGGCCTTCCTCTGGCTCGAAGATCTTTGTTGTGAACCCGGCGTCTCGTGTCTCGCAATCCGCTTCTTTCCCGCTGATCAGATTCCTAATACATTGTTCATTAGTTTGTTTTACAATTTTGTCGTTCTTACAGATATACAAATTTCTTATTCTTTGACATTTCTCTTTATAATAATACAATTCATTTTCATTGTTAACTACGTATTCCGGAGAAATTACAAATTCCGTCTTGTTCATTGGTAACGGTACCAATCTTTGTAACTCATATTCTTCTTTCTTAAATATAGGTAACCTCACCGAAAATATTATGTCTGAATTGTTCATGATTGTTTTTAGTTCTAAGAACTCGTACATGTGTTCTTCTGATAAAATCTTTACTCCCTGGTCTTCTAACTCTTTTATGCATTTATTTGTCTCCTGCTTGTCATAGATAAATTTTGAAATTAGCCCAATCTTTGCTAATAGTAGGCTTTCAGCTAACTCATTCAAGTTCAATCCTAACATATCTATTGTTATAGCGATTCTCTCTATATACTCTATTCTGTAAATTCTTTTGTCCTCTTCAACGAACGTCTTGCTTATGCCATTTTTATAGTTATTAATGAATGTGGTTACCCTGTCTTGTTCCTCGTTTATATATTTCGTCAAGTTTTTGAACATAATTGCGAATTTGGCTCCTGTGGTTACTTGTGTGTTCAAATTTTCTTTCAATCTTGTTTCTTCCTCTTGCATCCTCCTTATTTCTTGTTCCAGCCTTTCGGCATCTTCTGCATCTAAATTTCCCGTTATGGACTTAACAACGGACCCCAGTCCATTGATCAGTCCTCTCGTTTTCCTTCTTCTAGGGCATATTGCCTCTAACCTGTTCCTTATCATGCGCATTTTGCTTTGTAACACCCTAACGAGGTCTCTAGTCTCTGCCTCTTCTACTACCTCATTAAGTGTTTTCTCGATCTGTTCCATCGCTTCCTTGTATTCCTGGAGTTGTACGACGTGTACAAACGTCTTGTGCGTCTGTACTATCCTCGCCGGCCCTAGATTTATTCGTGCCAACGGCTCATCTCCTTCTAGCGGCCGGAGCTCAAAGGTCCTCTCCGCCGTCATGGTCTTAGACCACCTGTAATTATTCATCAATCATTGTGTTTAGTTCGTTTCCTGATCTTTTCCTTATGGATTTTCTGAGGTTTGGTCGAGGTTAAAGTTAGACCATGGTCCTCCATCACCTGATGTTTCGAGAATCTAGGAGTTAATTTGTCTCTTCTGTTTTCTTTCCTAAATATCGTGTCTCCTACTTCTATTGGTTCTGGTTCCTGTCTATCGGCATTCGCCGCCTCTATTCTCTTCCTCTTCTCTTGCTGCACCTTTTCTTTGATTTTCGGATATAGTTCGGCCTGGAACGCATTAATCTTCTGCAAATAATCGTGTTCACTATTAAATGACACGTTATTCAAGAAGTTAAGCGTCCTGCCTGTGAATAGTTCTTGCGGCGTTAGCTTTGTCGCTGAGTGGATGGCATTGTTATAGGTTATGAAGGCTTCGTCTAGGACTTCTTCGTGTTTAATCTCTAGCTTATTTTTCTTTCTTGCCTCGGTTATCAACCTATAAATCTCAGTGATCGTCGAGTGCAGTCTTTCAACTGTGGAGTTACTTGACGATTGCTGGAAAGCTGTTGTATGAAGCTCTAATTCATATTGTCTGCAAAAATCTTTGAACAGGTTGGAAGTGAATTCCACCCCCTGATCACAGACAATTTTCTTCGGCACCCCGAATAGGGCCATGAAGCTCTTTATAGACTTGACGATGTTAATGCTCTCTTTTGCTGGGATTGTTACTCCCCAAGCGTACCTCGAGAACTTATCAATAATGGTAAGTACATTTTTCTTGTTCACGAAGTACAAGTCAATATGCACTATTTCCATTGGTCTACCAGGCGTCTCAGTAAGACTATATACGATCTTATTTGGCCTCCTATCATACTTTTGCGTTTGGCAGCTATCACAGTTGTTGATTGTCTGCGCGATTGTTTGCTTCATGTGAACGAAAAACACTTTCCTTTTCAGGTGTGCTAACGTTTCTTCTATCCCTCTGTGGTTTGACTTTTCATGGTATTCTTTAATAATCTCCTCCTGTTCTTTCTTTTCTGTTATGTCAGGCAATAAGACAGTACACCTTATTGCCTTATACAATTTGCTGTAAGCAAAATACTTACAATATGCATTCTGAATCGCAATGACTAACCTGTCCGGGATCAGGAGTGCTACTGTTCTCTTTGGTTTTAAGATTTCTTTTAATCTTCGACCAACTGTCTCCTCATCGAACTTATTGTCTGTCCAAGTTATCCTCACTTTATTCCTGAACGGAATTTGTTTCTGGATTTTCGCTATCCTGCCTTCCTGTATGACCACCTGAATGTTATACTCATTCAGCGGTCTTTCTGATATAGGGAAACCTAACTGGAGATCCTCTCCAGCAGAGTGGATTGTCTCTCCATCGGTCGCCCTCTCGGAGGCATCTTCGAATGCATTAAGTTCCGGTTGAATTCGACTTAACGCGTCCGCGACCACGTTCAGGGAACCCTTCTTATACACAATCTCGTAATCGTACTCCAGCATTTGGAGTCTCCATCTTACAAGCTTGGAGTCAGGTTCCTTGACGCTCATCAGCCATGTTAGTGGCCTGTGGTCAGTGACTATCTTGAATCTAGTGCCAAACACGTAATGCCTAAAATGCTTAATCGCCCAAATAATGGCGAGCATTTCTTTTTCGATAGTGGCATAATTTATCTCTGATCCTGACAACGTTCTGCTAGCATATGCTATTGGTCTGTCCGTTCCCAAGTTCCCTTGGGACAAGACAGCTCCAATCGCATAATTGCTTGCATCCGTGGTGAGGATGAAAGGTTTCTCGAAGTCGGGGAATTGAAGTATGGGGTCATTGCACAATAGGGTCTTGCATACCTCGAATGCATCATAGAATTCTTGGTCTATCTGTACAGCCTTCTTTCCTTTTAACTGCTTTGTCAATGGCTTTGTAATAGCCGCAAAATCCCTTATGAACTTCCTATAGTACCCCAACAGTCCCAGGAATGATTTAATTTGTTTCCTGGTTTTGGGAATGTCGAATCTTTTTATCGCCTCAATCTTCCCTGGGTTCGGTCTAATTCCCTGTTGTGTCACTACATGTCCCAGGTATTCAACTTCTTTCCTCAAAAATTCCGTTTTGTCCAATTGTAATTTGAAGTTCGCCTCTGTGAGTTTCTTGAAGACTTTCTCCAAATCTGTTATGTGTTCCTGCAGAGATGTCGAGTATACCATAATGTCGTCCATATATATAAGACAACATTTTCCTAGTAACTCTCCGAAAATATTATTCATCAACCTTTGAAAGGTTGCTGGGGCGTTATTCAGCCCGAATGGCATTCGGACATATTCAAAATGTCCCCCTTCTGCCGAAAAGGCAGTTTTGGGGATGTCTTCCTCCTTTACCTCGATCTGGTGGTATCCACTCGCCAAATCTAAGGTTGAGAAGTACTTGGCTCTCCCTAGGCTATCTAATACATCATTGATTAATGGCAGAGGATACCTGTCCTTAATGACTTTCTCATTAAGTTTCCTATAATCTACTACCATTCTCCACTTCCTCTCGCCCGAGGCATCTTTCTTCTTGGGCACCAACCAAACCGGTGCACTCCAAGGAGAATGGCTATGCCTAATGATCTTCTGTTCTAACAGCTTCTCCAGCTGCCTTCTCACCTCTTGTCTCTCTTGGAATGCATACCTGTACGGCCTTGCATACACCGGTATGTCATCATTCGTTCTAATTTGATGCTTGACCGCATTCGTGAATGATAGATGATCTCCTTCCTTGTGAAACACCTTGGGATATTTCTTGCAAATTCGCTGGAGCTCCTTCAGCTCCTCCCCATTTAAATGCTCCGTTCTAATCTTTTCAAATGGTATTCTCCTAGCTCCTTTATCTGCTTCTTCAATATTGTTAAGTTCAAAATGTTGTTCTGTCTCAAACTCAACACCTTCCAAAGGCTCTTCCAAAAACACTTCTTGGTCCTCCTCAGCATAGTTCGTTACCTCGACCAGGCTTCTTCCAGCCACTGCCCTATAAATTCCTTCTGAAATGATCAAATCTTCCTTTACTATAGTTTTGTTTAACAGAAAATCCCCGTCCGATATTTGTACCGGAATAGGAATAACTGCCTTTGTCCCTGCTTCTATTGAATGAACCTCACTGGGTCTATATGTAGCAAAATGTATCTGTAATTCGGCGTCCGACGTACGGAACCAGCCTTTCTCAATATCAATGACTGCCTTAAGTTGTTGCAATAGGTCTATACCAATTAACCCTTCGAAGAATTTGTGGAACTTAAACAGCAATAGCCTCATTTTTCCTGTCCCACCGAGTTCTTTAAACATTGGTATATATGCCTCTTGCAAAATCGAGTGTGATTGGGTGATAGTTTTAATCGCTATTGGTTCTTGAAGTTGTTTTACAAATTGTGCTTGTACCAGCTCGGGACGAATGAAAGAATATGTGGATCCGGTGTCAACTAATAACTTTATTGTAATTTGTGGGGTCAATCTGATCGTTACATAAGGTAGGGTGGAGTGGCCCCTCCTAGTCCCTAGATATCCTGTTGGTTGTTGGAGGCTGATTGTGAAAAATTTGCCTCATCTTCCTGAATATTATGTAGCTGCCCGTTTGTCGACGGTCTGTTTCCGCCTCTCTCAGAATTATCGTTCGAACTGAAAGACCGTCTGGAATTGGTCGAGTTGTTCGACTGCCTTGAGTTGTTAGAATTATAGGATTGCCCCGAATAATTTGAATTTTTGGACAACCTCGACTGGCCACTGCCTTCAGCATCCCCACTCGCCTGAATGGCTAGCTGACCTTCTCTCGGTTTGTAATTATTGTAACTGTTACTTCCATTGTTGTAACTGTTATTTCCGTTGTTGTAACTGTTATTTCCGTACCACTGCCTTCCTCTATTATTCTGTCCGTAACCCCATTTGTTGTTCTTGTTCTGGTAGTTACGGTACGGTCTCTGGTAGTTAGTATTCTCGCCCTGATAATTACCGTCAGTCCTGAATGGATTTCCCATCATCGGATACGGAAATCCGAAACCTGGCCAACCGTTCATCCCTGGTACCGGAAACTGCATTGGGAACTGCGGTTGAACATTAGCTCCCCAGCGATATTGCGACCAGATGCTAGTCTGCGATTCCGGCACCAGACTCTCTTGCTTGTCTGTTTCTTGTTTGGGATTGCCCTTGCCCTCCTTTGGCTGGTCCTCAGTTAGACCCTGACCTTTTGCCTCTTCCTGAGCCTCTTGTAGAGTACCCAGATTCTTCTCCCTGCAAGCAATCTCATATGCCTTGGCTATGTTGGGCACCCCCATGTTCCTGATGGTCACTCCTATCGGTCCTTTCAAGGCTGAAATGAAGGCGTTTAAAGCCATTTCCTCATACCATTTAATCTTTTCGCCTCTGAACAAGATGCCCTGTTGGTTGGTCTTAGCCAGACTCACTAAGGCCTTTTTCAACGTCATAACCTTTGTGTACAAAGCTTCCAATTCTAACTTCTTCTCCTTGATATGGGTTAGCTCCATAATCAAGTCCTGTTCAGACCTCTTGTCCTTGAAATGGGTAGTTAATATTTCCTTGATTCGGTCCCAATTCAACTCCGACTCGTCCAAGTCCAGAACCCTGTCTGCTGGCCCTGTAATCTTGCTCCTCACCGCTCTAAGAGCAATTACTCCTACGTTCGACCTTTGTTCTCCTTTTATAAGGCCTAACACCTGCTCTACTGCTGCTATAAAACCGTCTAGTTTCCCTGCTTCTCCTTCGTACTTGGGAATGATTTCTACCAGGTCTATTACCTTGATAGCTTCCAGTACACTAGTTGCCATCGGTGCAGGGCTATTTTCTTCAGTCATCCTTTCAAAATTACTGTTCCAAGATTATCTGCCTACTCCTAATTCGTGTAATTCCTACTTGTGTGTTTTTCTTAATTAATGTTTTAATGTGTTTTCTTAATTAGTGGTGTTTTCTTACTTAGTAGTGTATTCTTAATTAGTAGTGTACTTATTTTAATTTTGATTATTGTGTTATCTTCTGTTGGTCGTGTCGATCAAGGAGTTTCCGTGAGGTGACTTGGAGTTCTGCAATTAATTAAAAATGAGTACTCTTCTTCTTTAGTAAAATAGCATGGCAAACATGGATTTCTTTTAGTGATTTATTGCTTTTATTATGTTCTTCCTACTATTGATATTATTATTATCAGTATTATTATTGTTCTTATTATTATTATTATTATTATTATTATTATTATTATTATTATTATTATTATTATATTATTATTATTATTATTATTATTATTATTATTATTAAATATTATTCTTGTTATCGGTGTACTGTCTTGTATCCTCTCTCTTAGCTACCTAGCATGCTGAAGCTAGTTGATCAACTGTGCGATACAGTTTCACAACCAATTGCGGACAGTCATACTAATTGGTATCTATTATTCTGAAGGTTAACTATTCCCAATCTTCCGAACCATCCCTATGCTAAGCGGCCGCTCTGTACGATACAGTGCGCCGCCTAATACATGTTGATGGCTCTGGCTTGTATGTAACAAAGAGAAAAAATTTTTTTTTATCCTTTATATATCTCTTCCAGTTCTTCCAGTTAGTACCTTCCTTGCTAAGCGGACGCCCTGTAGTATACAGTTCGCCGCCTAATACAAATGAAAGTCCAACCGTCAGTCCATCTTTATTTATTATTTATTATTATTATTATTATTCACTTAATTGATACTTCCCTTGCTAAGCGGACGCCCTGTGCTATACAGTTCGCCGCCCAATACAAATGAAAGTCCAATTGTTGCCCTACTTTCCTACTTCTTCTAAGCCCTCCTATTTTCATGCTAAGCAGCTGCCCTGTGTACCACAGTGCACCGCCTAATACATGCGAACAGGAAAATTGTTCCCTACTCTTTCTCTTCCGGCCCCCTCACTTGGAGCCCACTGTACAGCGGCCTGTTGAGCGATCCAACCGTTCGCAACCTCGCTGTATCTTGTATCTTGGTTCGCACTTGTTGGCCTCTGTTGCCTCTCGACCCGAACGTCTACAACCGTCAAACTAGCGACAACGACGACCGGCACCTCGACCGAACCAACACGGTGACTTCGAACTAGCCTTCCTCCTCTGCGTACGACCCTGCTCGATCGAGCCACTCGCTCCGACGTCGGACCACCTGCAACACAACCCTCTGTCGTCATCCGTCGAAGTTCGTTCGCTCGACCAACCGTTCGGCGCACATCGAACCATCGACCCGCAACCGTTGTCGCTCTCGGCGACAATCGCTTGCCGATCGAGCCGCTCGACGCAACCTCGAACCGCCGGTCGCCACGATCGAACCGACGTCCGTCCACCGTCATTTGGTTTGCTTCAAACTGCACTTTAACTAAATTCTCGCCATGCCTTTAATATTTCAATTATTTGTTTTATTATTCCACTGATTTATACCAATCTTTTGGCCACATTCCATAAATTATTCATTGGTTTTTTATTGTATTTATCTTTGATTTCATTTCTTTTATTTCCATTTTATTTCCACTGATTTATAATAATTTTGCCATACTCATAATTATTTATTGCTTCACTTGAATTATATATTTTTATCTTGATTTCGCTTATTATTTCCACTCCATGTCACCCACTTCACTCTACTCACTCTCTTACATTAGAATGCTTATTAATATCCAGAACATCAGTTCGTCCTTCTTCCTTTCGCCGTCTCAGATCCTTCCTGTCCTTGGTCGAACCCGTTCGTGGACGAAAGTTTACCGTGCTGCGCCAGTTATGATATGAATGATGGTAGAGATGTCCCAAGGGGTATTTTGGGAGTTGATATTCCTTGTATGTATAATTATTCCCAGAGAATTAAATAAATGCCGTCTGTATGGTTTGCAATCAAAAATCGAAGTGAAGTTTTATTCTTAAAATATTCTTATCCAAACCTAAACGTTTATACATCAAACTGCTGACCTAGCGGGTTGGAATTGGAGCGGATGCATAATTGGGTCTCGTCTCGGGTTTCCGCAGTGGCTCGTTGTATATGTTTAGATGGCAACTTTAGTTGCCAATACATTGTTGTTGTTTATTGTATGGGTTTGTTTGGTCGCCACGGGAATGTGCTGAGGCTGTCTAATTGGTGGACAGCCGAAGGGGTTTCGGCGGGGGACCACCGAGGGTGTACGTCGAGGTGGTAACTCGCGCATTCAATTCAAATTATCTCCATAATGTTCCTGATCCATTTCCTTATGTCCCTAATTGCTCCTATTTTGTTATATCTCCTACTATTAAGATATATTGTGCGCGTACAAGCGTCACATAATTTAAATATAAATTCTAAAGTTGATATATGCAATATTATCTGAGTTGTGAACTTTTTGTTTACAAATTTACAATTGAGTATGCAAATTAGCAATTAGCCTTCTAAAAACTAATATAAGTACAAATTCTGCCGTGGATACATGCATTATTAGCGGAGTTGTGAACTTTTTGTTTACAAATTTACAATTGAGTATGCAAATGTATTAGCATTGTAAGAACTAATTTAAATATAAATTCTAAAGTGGATATATGCAATATTATCTGAGTTGTGAACTTTTTGTTTACAAATTTACAATTGAGTATGCAAATGTATTAGACGTGTAAAAACTAATATAAATATAAATTCTGAAGTGGATTCAGGCATTATTAACTGAGTTGTGAACTTTTTGTTTACAAATTTACAATTGAGTATGCAAATGTATTAGCCTTCTAAAAACTAATATAAGTACAAATTCTGCCGTGGATACATGCATTATTAGCGAAGTTGTGAACTTTTTGTTTACAAATTTACAATTGAGTATGCAAATGTATTAGATGTGTAAAAACTAATATAAATATAAATTCTGAAGTGGATTCAGGCATTATTAGCTGAGTTATGAACTTTTTGTTTACAATTTACAATTGAAGGTGAAAATGTATAAGCCGTGTAAAAACTAATATAAGTACAAATTCTGCCGTGGATACATGCATTATTAGCGGAGTTGTGAACTTTTTGTTTACAAATTTACAATTGAGTATGCAAATGTATTAGCATTGTAAGAACTAATTTAAATATAAATTCTAAAGTGGATATATGAAATATTATCTGAGTTGTGAACTTTTTATACCCTTGCAGGGTATTATAATTTCAGTCAGAAGTTTGCAACGCAGTGAAGGAGACGTTTCCGACCCTATAAAGTATATATATTCTTGATCAGCATCAACAGCCGAGTCGATCTAGCCATGTCCGTCTGTCCGTCTGTCCATCTGTCCGTCTGTCCGTCTGTCCGTCCGTCTGTTTCTACGCAAACTAGTCCCTCAGTTTTAAAGCTA
>NW_027222438.1:0-118517 GCF_030179895.1 Drosophila kikkawai | reverse complement strand
TCCACTTCAGAATTTGTAATTATATTAGTTTTTACATGGCTAATACATTTGCATACTCAATTGTAAATTTGTAAACAAAAAGTTCACAACTCAGCTAATAATTCATGTATCCACTTCAGAATTTGTATTTATATTAGTTTTTACATGGCTAATACATTTGCATACTCAATTGTAAATTTGTAAACAAAAAGTTCACAACTCAGCTAATAATGCCTGTATCCACTTCAGAATTTGTAATTATATTAGTTTTTACATGGCTAATACATTTGCACACTCAATTGTAAAATTGTAAACAAAAAGTTCACAACTCAGCTAATAATTCATGTATCCACTTCAGAATTTGTATTTATATTAGTTTTTACACGGCTAATACATTTGCATGCTCAATTGTAAATTTGTAAACAAAAAGTTCACAACTCAGCTAATAATTCATGTATCCACTTCAGAATTTGTATTTATATTAGTTTTTACACGGCTAATACATTTGCATGCTCAATTGTAAATTTGTAAACAAAAAGTTCACAACTCAGATAATAGTGCATATATCCACTTCAGAGTTTGTAATTTTATTAGTTTTTACATGGCTAATACATTTGCATACTCAATTGTAAAATTGTAAACAAAAAGTTCACAACTCAGCTAATAATTCATGTATCCACTTCACAATTTGTAATTATATTAGTTTTTACAAGGCTAATACATTTGCATACTCAATTGTAAATTTGTAAACAAAAAGTTCACAACTCAGCTAATAATTCATGTATCCACTTCAGAATTTGTATTTATATTAGTTTTTACACGGCTAATACATTTGCATGCTCAATTGTAAATTTGTAAACAAAAAGTTCACAACTCAGATAATAGTGCATATATCCACTTCAGAGTTTGTAATTTTATTAGTTTTTACATGGCTAATACATTTGCATACTCAATTGTAAAATTGTAAACAAAAAGTTCACAACTCAGCTAATAATTCATGTATCCACTTCAGAATTTGTAATTATATTAGTTTTTACAAGGCTAATACATTTGCATACTCAATTGTAAATTTGTAAACAAAAAGTTCACAGATCAGCCAATAATGCCTGTATCCACTTCAGAATTTGTATTTATATTAGTTTTTACACGGCTAATACATTTGCATGCTCAATTGTAAATTTGTAAACAAAAAGTTCACAACTCAGATACTAGTGCATATATCCACTTCAGAGTTTGTAATTTTATTAGTTTTTACATGGCTAATACATTTGCATACTCAATTGTAAAATTGTAAACAAAAAGTTCACAACACAGCTAATAATTCATATATCCACTTCAGAATTTGTATTTATATTAGTTTTTACACGGCTAATACATTTGCATGCTCAATTGTAAATTTGTAAACAAAAAGTTCACAACTCAGATAATAGTGCATATATCCACTTTAGAATTTGTATTTATATTAGTTTTTACATGGCTAATACATTTGCATACTCAATTGTAAATTTGTAAACAAAAAGTTCACAGCTCAGCTAATAATGCATGTATCCACTTCAGAATTTGTATTTATATTCGTTTTTACAAGGCTAATACATTTGCATACTCAATTGTAAATTTGTAAACAAAAAGTTCACAGCTCAGCTAATAATGCCTGTATCCACTTCAGAATTTGTATTCATATAAGTTTTTACAGGGCTAATACATTTGCATACTCAATTGTAAATTTGTAAACAAAAAGTTCACAACTCAGATAATAGTGCATATATCCACTTCAGAATTTGTAATTATATTAGTTTTTACATGGCTAATACATTTGCATACTCAATTGTAAATTTGTAAACAAAAAGTTCACAACTCAGCTAATAATTCATGTATCCACTTCAGAATTTGTATTTATATTAGTTTTTACACGGCTAATACATTTGCATGCTCAATTGTAAATTTGTAAACAAAAAGTTCACAACTCAGATAATAGTGCATATATCCACTTCAGAGTTTGTAATTTTATTAGTGTTTACATGGCTAATACATTTGCATACTCAATTGTAAAATTGTAAACAAAAAGATCACAACTCAGCTAATAATTCATGTATCCACTTCACAATTTGTAATTATATTAGTTTTTACAAGGCTAATACATTTGCATACTCAATTGTAAATTTGTAAACAAAAAGTTCACAACTCAGCTAATAATGCCTGAATCCACTTCAGAATTTGTATTTATATTAGTTTTTACAAGGCTAATACATTTGCATACTCAATTGTAAATTTAAAAACAAAAAGTTCACAACTCAGCTAATAATGCCTGAATCCACTTTAGAATTTGTATTCACAACTCAGCTAATAATGCATGTATTAACGGCAGACTTTGTACTTATATTAGTTTTTACACGGCTTATACATTTGCATACTCAATTGTAAATTTGTAAACAAAAAGTTCACAGCTCAGCTAATAATGCCTGTATCCACTTCAGAATTTGTATTCATATAAGTTTTTACAGGGCTAATTCATTTGCATACTCAATTGTAAATTTGTAAACAAAAAGTTCACAACTCAGCTAATAATTCATGTATCCACTTCAGAATTTGTATTTATATTAGTTTTTACACGGCTAATACATTTGCATGCTCAATTGTAAATTTGTAAACAAAAAGTTCACAACTCAGATAATAGTGCATATATCCACTTCAGAGTTTGTAATTTTATTAGTTTTTACATGGCTAATACATTTGCATACTCAATTGTAAAATTGTAAACAAAAAGATCACAACTCAGCTAATAATTCATGTATCCACTTCACAATTTGTAATTATATTAGTTTTTACAAGGCTAATACATTTGCATACTCAATTGTAAATTTGTAAACAAAAGGTTCACAGCTCAGCTAATAATGCCTGTATCCACTTCAAAATTTGTATTTACATTAGTTTTTACACGGCTAATACATTGGCATGCTCAATTGTAAAATTGTAAACAAAAAGTTCACAACTCAGATAATAGTGCATATATCCACTTCAGAATTTGTATTTATATTAGTTTTTACACGGCTAATACATTTGCATGCTCAATTGTAAATTTGTAAACAAAAAGTTCACAACTCAGATAATAGTGCATATATCCACTTCAGAGTTTGTAATTTTATTAGTTTTTACATGGCTAATACATTTGCATACTCAATTGTAAAATTGTAAACAAAAAGATCACAACTCAGCTAATAATTCATGTATCCACTTCACAATTTGTAATTATATTAGTTTTTACAAGGCTAATACATTTGCATACTCAATTGTAAATTTGTAAACAAAAAGTTCACAGCTCAGCTAATAATGCCTGTATCCACTTCAAAATTTGTATTTACATTAGTTTTTACACGGCTAATACATTTGCATGCTCAAGTGTAAAATTGTAAACAAAAAGTTCACAACTCAGATAATAGTGCATATATCCACTTCAGAATTTGTAATTATATTAGTTTTTACATGGCTAATACATTTGCATACTCAATTGTAAATTTGTAAACAAAAAGTTCACAACTCAGCTAATAATTCATGTATCCACTTCAGAATTTGTATTTATATTAGTTTTTACACGGCTAATACATTTGCATGCTCAATTGTAAAATTGTAAACAAATAGTTCACAACTCAGATAATAGTGCATATATCCACTTCAGAATTTGTATTTATATTAGTTTTTACATGGCTAATACATTTGCATACTCAATTGTAAATTTGTAAACAAAAAGTTCACAACTCAGCTAGTAATGCATGTATCCACTTCAGAATTTGTAATTATATTAGTTTTTACATGGCTAATACATTTGCATACTCAATTGTAAATTTGTAAACAAAAAGTTCACAACTCAGCTAATAATGCCTGTATCCACTTCAGAATTAGTATTTATATTAGTTTTTATAGTTTTTACAATGTTAATACATTTGCATACTCAATTGTAAATTTGTAAACAAAAAGTTCACAACTCAGCTAATAATTCATGTATCCACTTAAGAATTTGTAATTATATTAGTTTTTACATGGCTAATACATTTGCACACTCAATTGTAAAATTGTAAACAAAAAGTTCACAACTCAGCTAATAATTCATGTATCCACTTCAGAATTTGTATTTATATTAGTTTTTACACGGCTAATACATTTGCATGCTCAATTGTAAATTTGTAAACAAAAAGTTCACAACTCAGCTAATAATTCATGTATCCACTTCAGAATTTGTAATTATATTAGTTTTTACATGGCTAATACATTTGCATACTCAATTGTAAAATTGTAAACAAAAAGTTCACAACTCAGCTAATAATTCATGTATCCACTTCAGAATTTGTATTTATATTAGTTTTTACATGGCTAATACATTTGCATACTCAATTGTAAATTTGTAAACAAAAAGTTCACAACTCAGCTAATAATGCCTGTATCCACTTCAGAATTAGTATTTATATTAGTTTTTATAGTTTTTACAATGTTAATACATTTGCATACTCAATTGTAAATTTGTAAACAAAAAGTTCACAACTCAGCTAATAATTCATGTATCCACTTAAGAATTTGTAATTATATTAGTTTTTACATGGCTAATACATTTGCACACTCAATTGTAAAATTGTAAACAAAAAGTTCACAACTCAGCTAATAATTCATGTATCCACTTCAGAATTTGTATTTATATTAGTTTTTACATGGCTAATACATTTGCATACTCAATTGTAAATTTGTAAACAAAAAGTTCACAACTCAGCTAGTAATGCATGTATCCACTTCAGAATTTGTAATTATATTAGTTTTTACATGGCTAATACATTTGCATACTCAATTGTAAATTTGTAAACAAAAAGTTCACAACTCAGCTAATAATGCCTGTATCCACTTCAGAATTAGTATTTATATTAGTTTTTATAGTTTTTACAATGTTAATACATTTGCATACTCAATTGTAAATTTGTGAACAAAAAGTTCACAACTCAGCTAATAATTCATGTATCCACTTAAGAATTTGTAATTATATTAGTTTTTACATGGCTAATACATTTGCACACTCAATTGTAAAATTGTAAACAAAAAGTTCACAACTCAGCTAATAATTCATGTATCCACTTCAGAATTTGTATTTATATTAGTTTTTACACGGCTAATACATTTGCATGCTCAATTGTAAATTTGTAAACAAAAAGTTCACAACTCAGCTAATAATTCATGTATCCACTTAAGAATTTGTAATTATATTAGTTTTTACATGGCTAATACATTTGCACACTCAATTGTAAAATTGTAAACAAAAAGTTCACAACTCAGCTAATAATTCATGTATCCACTTCAGAATTTGTATTTATATTAGTTTTTACATGGCTAATACATTTGCATACTCAATTGTAAATTTGTAAACAAAAAGTTCACAACTCAGCTAATAATGCCTGTATCCACTTCAGAATTAGTATTTATATTAGTTTTTATAGTTTTTACAATGTTAATACATTTGCATACTCAATTGTAAATTTGTAAACAAAAAGTTCACAACTCAGCTAATAATTCATGTATCCACTTAAGAATTTGTAATTATATTAGTTTTTACATGGCTAATACATTTGCACACTCAATTGTAAAATTGTAAACAAAAAGTTCACAACTCAGCTAATAATTCATGTATCCACTTCAGAATTTGTATTTATATTAGTTTTTACACGGCTAATACATTTGCATGCTCAATTGTAAATTTGTAAACAAAAAGTTCACAACTCAGCTAATAATTCATGTATCCACTTCAGAATTTGTATTTATATTAGTTTTTACACGGCTAATACATTTGCATGCTCAATTGTAAATTTGTAAACAAAAAGTTCACAACTCAGATAATAGTGCATATATCCACTTCAGAGTTTGTAATTTTATTAGTTTTTACATGGCTAATACATTTGCATACTCAATTGTAAAATTGTAAACAAAAAGTTCACAACTCAGCTAATAATTCATGTATCCACTTCACAATTTGTTATTATATTAGTTTTTACAAGGCTAATACATTTGCATACTCAATTGTAAATTTGTAAACAAAAAGTTCACAGCTCAGCTAATAATGCCTGTATCCACTTCAGAATTTGTATTTATATTAGTTTTTACACGGCTAATACATTTGCATGCTCAATTGTAAATTTGTAAACAAAAAGTTCACAACTCAGATAATAGTGCATATATCCACTTCAGAGTTTGTAATTTTATTAGTTTTTACATGGCTAATACATTTGCATACTCAATTGTAAAATTGTAAACAAAAAGTTCACAACTCAGCTAATAATTCATGAATCCACTTCAGAATTTGTATTTATATTAGTTTTTACACGGCTAATACATTTGCATGCTCAATTGTAAATTTGTAAACAAAAAGTTCACAACTCAGATAATAGTGCATATATCCACTTCAGAGTTTGTAATTTTATTAGTTTTTACATGGCTAATACATTTGCATACTCAATTGTAAAATTGTAAACAAAAAGATCACAACTCAGCTAATAATTCATGTATCCACTTCACAATTTGTAATTATATTAGTTTTTACAAGGCTAATACATTTGCATACTCAATTGTAAATTTGTAAACAAAAGGTTCACAGCTCAGCTAATAATGCCTGTATCCACTTCAAAATTTGTATTTACATTAGTTTTTACACGGCTAATACATTTGCATGCTCAATTGTAAAATTGTAAACAAAAAGTTCACAACTCAGATAATAGTGCATATATCCACTTCAGAATTTGTATTTATATTAGTTTTTACACGGCTAATACATTTGCATGCTCAATTGTAAATTTGTAAACAAAAAGTTCACAACTCAGATAATAGTGCATATATCCACTTCAGAGTTTGTAATTTTATTAGTTTTTACATGGCTAATACATTTGCATACTCAATTGTAAAATTGTAAACAAAAAGATCACAACTCAGCTAATAATTCATGTATCCACTTCACAATTTGTAATTATATTAGTTTTTACAAGGCTAATACATTTGCATACTCAATTGTAAATTTGTAAACAAAAAGTTCACAGCTCAGCTAATAATGCCTGTATCCACTTCAAAATTTGTATTTACATTAGTTTTTACACGGCTAATACATTTGCATGCTCAAGTGTAAAATTGTAAACAAAAAGTTCACAACTCAGATAATAGTGCATATATCCACTTCAGAATTTGTAATTATATTAGTTTTTACATGGCTAATACATTTGCATACTCAATTGTAAATTTGTAAACAAAAAGTTCACAACTCAGCTAATAATTCATGTATCCACTTCAGAATTTGTATTTATATTAGTTTTTACACGGCTAATACATTTGCATGCTCAATTGTAAAATTGTAAACAAATAGTTCACAACTCAGATAATAGTGCATATATCCACTTCAGAATTTGTATTTATATTAGTTTTTACATGGCTAATACATTTGCATACTCAATTGTAAATTTGTAAACAAAAAGTTCACAACTCAGCTAGTAATGCATGTATCCACTTCAGAATTTGTAATTATATTAGTTTTTACATGGCTAATACATTTGCATACTCAATTGTAAATTTGTAAACAAAAAGTTCACAACTCAGCTAATAATGCCTGTATCCACTTCAGAATTAGTATTTATATTAGTTTTTATAGTTTTTACAATGTTAATACATTTGCATACTCAATTGTAAATTTGTAAACAAAAAGTTCACAACTCAGCTAATAATTCATGTATCCACTTAAGAATTTGTAATTATATTAGTTTTTACATGGCTAATACATTTGCACACTCAATTGTAAAATTGTAAACAAAAAGTTCACAACTCAGCTAATAATTCATGTATCCACTTCAGAATTTGTATTTATATTAGTTTTTACACGGCTAATACATTTGCATGCTCAATTGTAAATTTGTAAACAAAAAGTTCACAACTCAGCTAATAATTCATGTATCCACTTAAGAATTTGTAATTATATTAGTTTTTACATGGCTAATACATTTGCACACTCAATTGTAAAATTGTAAACAAAAAGTTCACAACTCAGCTAATAATTCATGTATCCACTTCAGAATTTGTATTTATATTAGTTTTTACATGGCTAATACATTTGCATACTCAATTGTAAATTTGTAAACAAAAAGTTCACAACTCAGCTAATAATGCCTGTATCCACTTCAGAATTAGTATTTATATTAGTTTTTATAGTTTTTACAATGTTAATACATTTGCATACTCAATTGTAAATTTGTAAACAAAAAGTTCACAACTCAGCTAATAATTCATGTATCCACTTAAGAATTTGTAATTATATTAGTTTTTACAAGGCTAATACATTTGCACACTCAATTGTAAAATTGTAAACAAAAAGTTCACAACTCAGCTAATAATTCATGTATCCACTTCAGAATTTGTATTTATATTAGTTTTTACATGGCTAATACATTTGCATACTCAATTGTAAATTTGTAAACAAAAAGTTCACAACTCAGCTAATAATTCATGTATCCACTTAAGAATTTGTAATTATATTAGTTTTTACATGGCTAATACATTTGCACACTCAATTGTAAAATTGTAAACAAAAAGTTCACAACTCAGCTAATAATTCATGTATCCACTTCAGAATTTGTATTTATATTAGTTTTTACACGGCTAATACATTTGCATGCTCAATTGTAAATTTGTAAACAAAAAGTTCAC
Organism: Drosophila kikkawai; assembly: GCF_030179895.1. NCBI lineage: Eukaryota > Metazoa > Arthropoda > Insecta > Diptera > Drosophilidae > Drosophila > Drosophila kikkawai. The sequence continues at coordinate 109,829 of NW_027222438.1, read as the reverse complement.
AACTCAGCTAATAATTCATGTATCCACTTCAGAATTTGTATTTATATTAGTTTTTACACGGCTAATACATTTGCATGCTCAATTGTAAATTTGTAAACAAAAAGTTCACAACTCAGATAATAGTGCATATATCCACTTCAGAGTTTGTAATTTTATTAGTTTTTACATGGCTAATACATTTGCATACTCAATTGTAAAATTGTAAACAAAAAGTTCACAACTCAGCTAATAATTCATGTATCCACTTCACAATTTGTAATTATATTAGTTTTTACAAGGCTAATACATTTGCATACTCAATTGTAAATTTGTAAACAAAAAGTTCACAGCTCAGCTAATAATGCCTGTATCCACTTCAGAATTTGTATTTATATTAGTTTTTACACGGCTAATACATTTGCATGCTCAATTGTAAATTTGTAAACAAAAAGTTCACAACTCAGATAATAGTGCATATATCCACTTCAGAATTTGTAATTATATTAGTTTTTACATGGCTAATACATTTGCATACTCAATTGTAAATTTGTAAACAAAAAGTTCACAACTCAGCTAATAATTCATGTATCCACTTCAGAATTTGTAATTATATTAGTTTTTACAAGGCTAATACATTTGCATACTCAATTGTAAATTTGTAAACAAAAAGTTCACAGCTCAGCTAATAATGCCTGTATCCACTTCAAAATTTGTATTTACATTAGTTTTTACACGGCTAATACATTTGCATGCTCAAGTGTAAAATTGTAAACAAAAAGTTCACAACTCAGATAATAGTGCATATATCCACTTCAGAATTTGTAATTATATTAGTTTTTACATGGCTAATACATTTGCATACTCAATTGTAAATTTGTAAACAAAAAGTTCACAACTCAGCTAATAATGCCTGTATCCACTTCAGAATTTGTATTTATATTAGTTTTTACACGGCTAATACATTTGCATGCTCAATTGTAAAATTGTAAACAAATAGTTCACAACTCAGATAATAGTGCATATATCCACTTCAGAATTTGTATTTATATTAGTTTTTACATGGCTAATACATTTGCATACTCAATTGTAAATTTGTAAACAAAAAGTTCACAACTCAGCTAATAATGGCTGTATCCACTTCAGAATTTGTATTTATATTAGTTTTTACACGGCTAATACATTTGCATGCTCAATTGTAAATTTGTAAACAAAAAGTTCACAACTCAGATAATAGTGCATATATCCACTTCAGAGTTTGTAATTTTATTAGTTTTTACATGGCTAATACATTTGCATACTCAATTGTAAAATTGTAAACAAAAAGTTCACAACTCAGCTAATAATTCATGTATCCACTTCAGAATTTGTATTTATATTAGTTTTTACACGGCTAATACATTTGCATGCTCAATTGTAAATTTGTAAACAAAAAGTTCACAACGCAGATAATAGTGCATATATCCACTTCAGAGTTTGTAATTTTATTAGTTTTTACATGGCTAATACATTTGCATACTCAATTGTAAATTTGTAAACAAAAAGTTCACAACTCAGATAATAGTGCATATATCCACTTCAGAGTTTGTAATTTTATTAGTTTTTACATGGCTAATACATTTGCATACTCAATTGTAAAATTGTAAACAAAAAGATCACAACTCAGCTAATAATTCATGTATCCACTTCACAATTTGTAATTATATTAGTTTTTACGAGGCTAATACATTTGCATACTCAATTGTAAATTTGTAAACAAAAAGTTCACAGCTCAGCTAATAATGCCTGTATCCACTTCAAAATTTGTATTTACATTAGTTTTTACACGGCTAATACATTTGCATGCTCAATTGTAAAATTGTAAACAAAAAGTTCACAACTCAGATAATAGTGCATATATCCACTTCAGAATTTGTAATTATATTAGTTTTTACATGGCTAATACATTTGCATACTCAATTGTAAATTTGTAAACAAAAAGTTCACAACTCAGCTAATAATGCATGTATCCACTTCAGAATTTGTATTTATATTAGTTTTTACACGGCTAATACATTTGCATGCTCAATTGTAAATTTGTAAACAAAAAGTTCACAACTCAGATAATAGTGCATATATCCACTTCAGAGTTTGTAATTTTATTAGTTTTTACATGGCTAATACATTTGCATACTCAATTGTAAAATTGTAAACAAAAAGTTCACAACTCAGCTAATAATTCATGTATCCACTTCAGAATTTGTATTTATATTAGTTTTTACACGGCTAATACATTTGCATACTCAATTGTAAATTTGTAAACAAAAAGTTCACAACTCAGCTAATAATTCATGTATCCACTTCAGAATTTGTATTTATATTAGTTTTTACACGGCTAATACATTTGCATGCTCAATTGTAAATTTGTAAACAAAAAGTTCACAACTCAGATAATAGTGCATATATCCACTTCAGAGTTTGTAATTTTATTAGTTTTTACATGGCTAATACATTTGCATACTCAATTGTAAAATTGTAAACAAAAAGATCACAACTCAGCTAATAATTCATGTATCCACTTCACAATTTGTAATTATATTAGTTTTTACAAGGCTAATACATTTGCATACTCAATTGTAAATTTGTAAACAAAAAGTTCACAGCTCAGCTAATAATGCCTGTATCCACTTCAAAATTTGTATTTACATTAGTTTTTACACGGCTAATACATTTGCATGCTCAATTGTAAAATTGTAAACAAAAAGTTCACAACTCAGATAATAGTGCATATATCCACTTCAGAATTTGTAATTATATTAGTTTTTACATGGCTAATACATTTGCATACTCAATTGTAAATTTGTAAACAAAAAGTTCACAACTCAGCTAATAATTCATGTATCCACTTCAGAATTTGTATTTATATTAGTTTTTACACGGCTAATACATTTGCATGCTCAATTGTAAAATTGTAAACAAAAAGTTCACAACTCAGATAATAGTGCATATATCCACTTCAGAATTTGTAATTATATTAGTTTTTACATGGCTAATACATTTGCATACTCAATTGTAAATTTGTAAACAAAAAGTTCACAACTCAGCTAATAATTCATGTATCCACTTCAGAATTTGTATTTATATTAGTTTTTACACGGCTAATACATTTGCATGCTCAATTGTAAAATTGTAAACAAATAGTTCACAACTCAGATAATAGTGCATATATCCACTTCAGAGTTTGTAATTTTATTAGTTTTTACATGGCTAATACATTTGCATACTCAATTGTAAAATTGTAAACAAAAAGTTCACAACTCAGCTAATAATTCATGTATCCACTTCAGAATTTGTATTTATATTAGTTTTTACACGGCTAATACATTTGCATGCTCAATTGTAAATTTGTAAACAAAAAGTTCACAACTCAGATAATAGTGCATATATCCACTTCAGAGTTTGTAATTTTATTAGTTTTTACATGGCTAATACATTTGCATACTCAATTGTAAATTTGTAAACAAAAAGATCACAACTCAGATAATAGTGCATATATCCACTTCAGAATTTGTATTTATATTAGTTTTTACATGGCTAATACATTTGCATACTCAATTGTAAAATTGTAAACAAAAAGATCACAACTCAGCTAATAATTCATGTATCCACTTCACAATTTGTAATTATATTAGTTTTTACAAGGCTAATACATTTGCATACTCAATTGTAAATTTGTAAACAAAAAGTTCACAGCTCAGCTAATAATGCCTGTATCCACTTCAAAATTTGTATTTACATTAGTTTTTACACGGCTAATACATTTGCATGCTCAAGTGTAAAATTGTAAACAAAAAGTTCACAACTCAGATAATAGTGCATATATCCACTTCAGAATTTGTAATTATATTAGTTTTTACATGGCTAATACATTTGCATACTCAATTGTAAATTTGTAAACAAAAAGTTCACAACTCAGCTAATAATTCATGTATCCACTTCAGAATTTGTATTTATATTAGTTTTTACACGGCTAATACATTTGCATGCTCAATTGTAAAATTGTAAACAAATAGTTCACAACTCAGATAATAGTGCATATATCCACTTCAGAATTTGTATTTATATTAGTTTTTACATGGCTAATACATTTGCATACTCAATTGTAAATTTGTAAACAAAAAGTTCACAACTCAGCTAATAATGCCTGTATCCACTTCAGAATTTGTATTTATATTAGTTTTTACACGGCTAATACATTTGCATGCTCAATTGTAAATTTGTAAACAAAAAGTTCACAACTCAGATAATAGTGCATATATCCACTTCAGAGTTTGTAATTTTATTAGTTTTTACATGGCTAATACATTTGCATACTCAATTGTAAAATTGTAAACAAAAAGTTCACAACTCAGCTAATAATTCATGTATCCACTTCAGAATTTGTATTTATATTAGTTTTTACACGGCTAATACATTTGCATGCTCAATTGTAAATTTGTAAACAAAAAGTTCACAACGCAGATAATAGTGCATATATCCACTTCAGAGTTTGTAATTTTATTAGTTTTTACATGGCTAATACATTTGCATACTCAATTGTAAAATTGTAAACAAAAAGATCACAACTCAGCTAATAATTCATGTATCCACTTCACAATTTGTAATTATATTAGTTTTTACAAGGCTAATACATTTGCATACTCAATTGTAAATTTGTAAACAAAAAGTTCACAGCTCAGCTAATAATGCCTGTATCCACTTCAAAATTTGTATTTACATTAGTTTTTACACGGCTAATACATTTGCATGCTCAATTGTAAAATTGTAAACAAAAAGTTCACAACTCAGATAATAGTGCATATATCCACTTCAGAATTTGTAATTATATTAGTTTTTACATGGCTAATACATTTGCATGCTCAATTGTAAATTTGTAAACAAAAAGTTCACAACTCAGCTAATAATTCATGTATCCACTTCAGAATTTGTATTTATATTAGTTTTTACACGGCTAATACATTTGCATGCTCAATTGTAAAATTGTAAACAAATAGTTCACAACTCAGATAATAATGCCTGAATCCACTTTAGAATTTGTATTCACAACTCAGCTAATAATGCATGTATTAACGGCAGACTTTGTACTTATATTAGTTTTTACACGGCTTATACATTTGCATACTCAATTGTAAATTTGTAAATAAAAAGTTCACAACTCAGATAATAGTGCATATATCCACTTTAGAATTTGTATTTATATTAGTTTTTACATGGCTAATACATTTGCATACTCAATTGTAAATTTGTAAACAAAAAGTTCACAGCTCAGCTAATAATGCATGTATCCACTTCAGAATTTGTATTTATATTCGTTTTTACAAGGCTAATACATTTGCATACTCAATTGTAAATTTGTAAACAAAAAGTTCACAGCTCAGCTAATAATGCCTGTATCCACTTCAGAATTTGTATTCATATAAGTTTTTACAGGGCTAATTCATTTGCATACTCAATTGTAAATTTGTAAACAAAAAGTTCACAACTCAGATAATAGTGCATATATCCACTTCAGAATTTGTAATTATATTAGTTTTTACATGGCTAATACATTTGCATACTCAATTGTAAATTTGTAAACAAAAAGTTCACAACTCAGCTAATAATTCATGTATCCACTTCAGAATTTGTATTTATATTAGTTTTTACACGGCTAATACATTTGCATGCTCAATTGTAAATTTGTAAACAAAAAGTTCACAACTCAGATAATAGTGCATATATCCACTTCAGAGTTTGTAATTTTATTAGTGTTTACATGGCTAATACATTTGCATACTCAATTGTAAAATTGTAAACAAAAAGATCACAACTCAGCTAATAATTCATGTATCCACTTCACAATTTGTAATTATATTAGTTTTTACAAGGCTAATACATTTGCATACTCAATTGTAAATTTGTAAACAAAAAGTTCACAACTCAGCTAATAATGCCTGAATCCACTTCAGAATTTGTATTTATATTAGTTTTTACAAGGCTAATACATTTGCATACTCAATTGTAAATTTAAAAACAAAAAGTTCACAACTCAGCTAATAATGCCTGAATCCACTTTAGAATTTGTATTCACAACTCAGCTAATAATGCATGTATTAACGGCAGACTTTGTACTTATATTAGTTTTTACACGGCTTATACATTTGCATACTCAATTGTAAATTTGTAAACAAAAAGTTCACAGCTCAGCTAATAATGCCTGTATCCACTTCAGAATTTGTATTCATATAAGTTTTTACAGGGCTAATTCATTTGCATACTCAATTGTAAATTTGTAAACAAAAAGTTCACAACTCAGCTAATAATTCATGTATCCACTTCAGAATTTGTATTTATATTAGTTTTTACACGGCTAATACATTTGCATGCTCAATTGTAAATTTGTAAACAAAAAGTTCACAACTCAGATAATAGTGCATATATCCACTTCAGAGTTTGTAATTTTATTAGTTTTTACATGGCTAATACATTTGCATACTCAATTGTAAAATTGTAAACAAAAAGATCACAACTCAGCTAATAATTCATGTATCCACTTCACAATTTGTAATTATATTAGTTTTTACAAGGCTAATACATTTGCATACTCAATTGTAAATTTGTAAACAAAAGGTTCACAGCTCAGCTAATAATGCCTGTATCCACTTCAAAATTTGTATTTACATTAGTTTTTACACGGCTAATACATTTGCATGCTCAATTGTAAAATTGTAAACAAAAAGTTCACAACTCAGATAATAGTGCATATATCCACTTCAGAATTTGTATTTATATTAGTTTTTACACGGCTAATACATTTGCATGCTCAATTGTAAATTTGTAAACAAAAAGTTCACAACTCAGATAATAGTGCATATATCCACTTCAGAGTTTGTAATTTTATTAGTTTTTACATGGCTAATACATTTGCATACTCAATTGTAAAATTGTAAACAAAAAGATCACAACTCAGCTAATAATTCATGTATCCACTTCACAATTTCTAATTATATTAGTTTTTACAAGGCTAATACATTTGCATACTCAATTGTAAATTTGTAAACAAAAAGTTCACAACTCAGCTAATAATGCCTGAATCCACTTCAGAATTTGTATTTATATTAGTTTTTACAAGGCTAATACATTTGCATACTCAATTGTAAATTTAAAAACAAAAAGTTCACAACTCAGCTAATAATGCCTGAATCCACTTTAGAATTTGTATTCATATAAGTTTTTACAGGGCTAATTCATTTGCATACTCAATTGTAAATTTGTAAACAAAAAGTTCACAACTCAGCTAATAATTCATGTATCCACTTCAGAATTTGTATTTATATTAGTTTTTACACGGCTAATACATTTGCATGCTCAATTGTAAATTTGTAAACAAAAAGTTCACAACTCAGATAATAGTGCATATATCCACTTCAGAATTTGTATTTATATTAGTTTTTACACGGCTAATACATTTGCATACTCAATTGTAAATTTGTAAACAAAAAGTTCACAACTCAGCTAATAATTCATGTATCCACTTCAGAATTTGTATTTATATTAGTTTTTACACGGCTAATACATTTGCATGCTCAATTGTAAATTTGTAAACAAAAAGTTCACAACTCAGATAATAGTGCATATATCCACTTCAAAATTTGTATTTATATTAGTTTTTACACGGCTAATACATTTGCATGCTCAATTGTAAATTTGTAAACAAAAAGTTCACAACTCAGATAATAGTGCATATATCCACTTCAGAGTTTGTAATTTTATTAGTTTTTACATGGCTAATACATTTGCATACTCAATTGTAAAATTGTAAACAAAAAGATCACAACTCAGCTAATAATTCATGTATCCACTTCACAATTTCTAATTATATTAGTTTTTACAAGGCTAATACATTTGCATACTCAATTGTAAATTTGTAAACAAAAAGTTCACAGCTCAGCTAATAATGCCTGTATCCACTTCAAAATTTGTATTTACATTAGTTTTTACACGGCTAATACATTTGCATGCTCAAGTGTAAAATTGTAAACAAAAAGTTCACAACTCAGATAATAGTGCATATATCCACTTCAGAATTTGTAATTATATTAGTTTTTACATGGCTAATACATTTGCATACTCAATTGTAAATTTGTAAACAAAAAGTTCACAACTCAGCTAATAATTCATGTATCCACTTCAGAATTTGTATTTATATTAGTTTTTACACGGCTAATACATTTGCATGCTCAATTGTAAAATTGTAAACAAATAGTTCACAACTCAGATAATAGTGCATATATCCACTTCAGAATTTGTATTTTTTTAGTTATTACATGGCTAATACATTTGCATACTCAATTGTAAATTTGTAAACAAAAAGTTCACAACTCAGCTAGTAATGCATGTATCCACTTCAGAATTTGTAATTATATTAGTTTTTACATGGCTAATACATTTGCATACTCAATTGTAAATTTGTAAACAAAAAGTTCACAACTCAGCTAATAATGCCTGTATCCACTTCAGAATTAGTATTTATATTGGTTTTTATAGTTTTTACAATGTTAATACATTTGCATACTCAATTGTAAATTTGTAAACAAAAAGTTCACAACTCAGCTAATAATTCATGTATCCACTTAAGAATTTGTAATTATATTAGTTTTTACATGGCTAATACATTTGCACACTCAATTGTAAAATTGTAAACAAAAAGTTCACAACTCAGCTAATAATTCATGTATCCACTTCAGAATTTGTATTTATATTAGTTTTTACACGGCTAATACATTTGCATGCTCAATTGTAAATTTGTAAACAAAAAGTTCACAACTCAGCTAATAATTCATGTATCCACTTAAGAATTTGTAATTATATTAGTTTTTACATGGCTAATACATTTGCACACTCAATTGTAAAATTGTAAACAAAAAGTTCACAACTCAGCTAATAATTCATGTATCCACTTCAGAATTTGTATTTATATTAGTTTTTACATGGCTAATACATTTGCATACTCAATTGTAAATTTGTAAACAAAAAGTTCACAACTCAGCTAATAATGCCTGTATCCACTTCAGAATTAGTATTTATATTAGTTTTTATAGTTTTTACAATGTTAATACATTTGCATACTCAATTGTAAATTTGTAAACAAAAAGTTCACAACTCAGCTAATAATTCATGTATCCACTTAAGAATTTGTAATTATATTAGTTTTTACATGGCTAATACATTTGCACACTCAATTGTAAAATTGTAAACAAAAAGTTCACAACTCAGCTAATAATTCATGTATCCACTTCAGAATTTGTATTTATATTAGTTTTTACATGGCTAATACATTTGCATACTCAATTGTAAATTTGTAAACAAAAAGTTCACAACTCAGCTAGTAATGCATGTATCCACTTCAGAATTTGTAATTATATTAGTTTTTACATGGCTAATACATTTGCATACTCAATTGTAAATTTGTAAACAAAAAGTTCACAACTCAGCTAATAATGCCTGTATCCACTTCAGAATTAGTATTTATATTAGTTTTTATAGTTTTTACAATGTTAATACATTTGCATACTCAATTGTAAATTTGTGAACAAAAAGTTCACAACTCAGCTAATAATTCATGTATCTACTTAAGAATTTGTAATTATATTAGTTTTTACATGGCTAATACATTTGCACACTCAATTGTAAAATTGTAAACAAAAAGTTCACAACTCAGCTAATAATTCATGTATCCACTTCAGAATTTGTATTTATATTAGTTTTTACACGGCTAATACATTTGCATGCTCAATTGTAAATTTGTAAACAAAAAGTTCACAACTCAGCTAATAATTCATGTATCCACTTAAGAATTTGTAATTATATTAGTTTTTACATGGCTAATACATTTGCACACTCAATTGTAAAATTGTAAACAAAAAGTTCACAACTCAGCTAATAATTCATGTATCCACTTCAGAATTTGTATTTATATTAGTTTTTACATGGCTAATACATTTGCATACTCAATTGTAAATTTGTAAACAAAAAGTTCACAACTCAGCTAATAATGCCTGTATCCACTTCAGAATTAGTATTTATATTAGTTTTTATAGTTTTTACAATGTTAATACATTTGCATACTCAATTGTAAATTTGTAAACAAAAAGTTCACAACTCAGCTAATAATTCATGTATCCACTTAAGAATTTGTAATTATATTAGTTTTTACATGGCTAATACATTTGCACACTCAATTGTAAAATTGTAAACAAAAAGTTCACAACTCAGCTAATAATTCATGTATCCACTTCAGAATTTGTATTTATATTAGTTTTTACACGGCTAATACATTTGCATGCTCAATTGTAAATTTGTAAACAAAAAGTTCACAACTCAGCTAATAATTCATGTATCCACTTCAGAATTTGTATTTATATTAGTTTTTACACGGCTAATACATTTGCATGCTCAATTGTAAATTTGTAAACAAAAAGTTCACAACTCAGCTAGTAATGCATGTATCCACTTCAGAATTTGTAATTATATTAGTTTTTACATGGCTAATACATTTGCATACTCAATTGTAAATTTGTAAACAAAAAGTTCACAACTCAGATAATAATGCATATATCCACTTTAGAATTTATATTTAAATTAGTTCTTACAATGCTAATACATTTGCATACTCAATTGTAAATTTGTAAACAAAAACTTCACAACTCAGATAATAGTGCATATATCCACTTCAGAATTTGTAATTATATTAGTTTTTACATGGCTAATACATTTGCATACTCAATTGTAAATTTGTAAACAAAAAGATCACAACTCAGCTAATAATTCATGTATCCACTTCACAATTTGTAATTATATTAGTTTTTACAAGGCTAATACATTTGCATACTCAATTGTAAATTTGTAAACAAAAGGTTCACAGCTCAGCTAATAATGCCTGTATCCACTTCAAAATTTGTATTTACATTAGTTTTTACACGGCTAATACATTTGCATGCTCAATTGTAAAATTGTAAACAAAAAGTTCACAACTCAGATAATAGTGCATATATCCACTTCAGAATTTGTATTTATATTAGTTTTTACACGGCTAATACATTTGCATGCTCAATTGTAAATTGGTAAACAAAAAGTTCACAACTCAGATAATAATGCATATATCCACTTCAGAATTTATATTTATATTAGTTTTTACACGTCTAATACATTTGCATACTCAATTGTAAATTTGTAAACAAAAAGTTCACAACTCAGCTAATAATGCCTGAATCCACTTCAGAATTTGTACTTATATTAGTTTTTACACGGCTTATACATTTGCATACTCAATTGTAAATTTGTAAACAAAAAGTTCACAACTCAGATAATAATGCATATATCCACTTTAGAATTTATATTTAAATTAGTTCTTACAATGCTAATACATTTGCATACTCAATTGTAAATTTGTAAACAAAAAGTTCACAACTCAGCTAATAATTCATGAATCCACTTCAGAATTTGTATTTATATTAGTTTTTACACGGCTAATACATTTGCATACTCAATTGTAAATGTGTAAATGAATCCTGAATCCACTTCAGAATTTATATTTATATTAGTTTTTACACGTCTAATACATTTGCATACTCAATTGTAAATTTGTAAACAAAAAGTTCACAACTCAGCTAATAATGCCTGAATCCACTTCAGAATTTATATTTATATTAGTTTTTACACGTCTAATACATTTGCATACTCAATTGTAAATTTGTAAACAAAAAGTTCACATCTCAGCTATAATGCATGTATCCACGGCAGAATTTATATTTAAATTAGTTCTTACAATGCTAATACATTTGCATACTCAATTGTAAATTTGTAAACAAAAAGTTCAAAACTCAGCTAATAATGCATGTATCGACGCACAGTAGCGCCTCTCGAACAATTAGCGTTGCAAAAATCAATAAAGTCATGTTCGCAAAACGATTTTAACCATTCTTATTCGACAGGACACTTCAGAATTAGTAATTATATTAGTTTTTATATGGCTAATACATTTGCATACTCAGGTATAAATTTGTAAACAAAAATTTCACAACTCAGCTAATAATGCCTGAATCCACTTCAGAATTTGTATTTATATTAGTTTTTACAAGGCTAATACATTTGCATACTCAATTGTAAATTTGTAAACAAAAATTTCACAGCTCAGCTAATAATGCCTGTATCCACTTCAGAATTTGTATTTATATTAGTTTTTACAGGGCTAATTCATTTGCATACTCAATAGTAAATTTGTAAACATAAAGGCCACAACTCAGCTAATAATGCATTCACTTCAAAATTTGTATTTATATTAGTTTTTACACGGCTAATACATTTGCATGCTCAATTGTAAAATTGTAAACAAAAAGTTCACAACTCAGATAATAGTGCATATATCCACTTCAGAATTTGTAATTATATTAGTTTTTACATGGCTAATACATTTGCATACTCAATTGTAAATTTGTTAACAAAAAGTTCACAACTCAGCTAATAATTCATGTATCCACTTCAGAATTTGTATTTATATTAGTATTTACACGGCTAATACATTTGCATGCTCAATTGTAAAATTGTAAACAAAAAGTTCACAACTCAGATAATAGTGCATATATCCACTTCAGAATTTGTAATTATATTAGTTTTTACATGGCTAATACATTTGCATACTCAATTGTAAATTTGTAAACAAAAAGTTCACAACTCAGCTAATAATGCATTCACTTCAGAATTTGTATTTATATTAGTTTTTACACGGCTAATACATTTGCATGCTCAATTGTAAAATTGTGAACAAAAAGTTCACAACTCAGCTAATAATGCCTGAATCCACTTCAGAATTTATATTTAAATTAGTTCTTACAATGCTAATACATTTGCATACTCAATTGCAAATTTGTAAACAAAAAGTTCACATCTCAGCTATAATGCATGTATCCACGGCAGAATTTATATTTAAATTAGTTCTTACAATGCTAATACATTTGCATACTCAATTGTAAATTTGTAAACAAAAAGTTCAAAACTCAGCTAATAATGCATGTATCGACGCACAGTAGCGCCTCTCGAACAATTAGCGTTGCAAAAATCAATAAAGTCATGTTCGCAAAACGATTTTAACCATATTTATTCGACAGGAAATTTAACAAGGATTCAGAATCTGCAATAAAAATAATTTTAAGATTTTTTTTGTAGAAGTTATGAGCATTTAAAGTTGAACTTTGTTTCGTTTTTTGCATCATAAAAAAAAATGTGTAAATTGGTCGACTTTCAGGTAATATTACAAAAAAAACATAAAACCAATGGTTATGGTTTTTACTTTAAATGATAGATACATTCATAAACTATTAAAGAATCTAAAAAAAACGACACTTTGGTTTGGGCTTCTACAGGTAAATCGCTACCTGCCAGGTGTCCATTTTTTTCACCTTTTTCTGCCTAAAGTAGTCTATATCTTCTGACGCCAATGAAAGCCACTGACTACACTATGACTACAAGTTCCGTGGATCTTTCCTGGATCAGAATTAACTTTCATCGGCTGCGTCGAGCTGCGTCTGCGGAAATGCAACGCAAAAAACCAAAACAACTCAGGGTAAAATATACCAAAATACCGACACAATTTCATACATTTCAAGAAATATACTAACTGAAGCGCGTGGCGGTTACACTTCGAATTAAAAAAAAATTTTTTTTTTTTCAGTTTTCAAATTATTTTTATTTGAGCAAATACATAAAAATAAACATAAAAAATTACATAAAAATTTTTGTTTAAAAATTGTTTTCATTGAAAAAAAATTATTTTTTCACTTTGATACCCTTTAAAAAGGCGTATTTGTGGGCGTGGTACTTTATGCAGTACATATATATTTTACAACAATTACCTGTCCAATGCCGTTTCAATTATTCGATTACCTTATTTGGTTCAAAAGATATGATTTTTGCAACGCTAAATGAGAAAAGGCGCTACTGTGCGACGGCAGAATTTGTACTTATATTAGTTTTTACACGGCTTATACATTTGCATACTCAATTGTAAATTTGTAAACAAAAAGTTCACAACTCAGCTAATAATGCCTGAATCCACTTCAGAATTTATATTTAAATTAGTTTTTACACGTCTAATACATTTGCATACTCAATTGTAAATTTGTAAACAAAAATTCACAACTCAGATAATAATGCATATATCCACTTTAGAATTTATATTTAAATTAGTTCTTACAATGCTAATACATTTGCATACTCAATTGTAAATTTGTAAACAAAAAGTTCACAACTCAGATAATAATGCATATATCCACGGCAGAATTTATATTTAAATTAGTTCTTACAATGCTAATACATTTGCATACTCAATTGTAAATTTGTAAACAAAAAGTTCACAACTCCGCTAATAATGCATGTATCCACGGCAGAATTTGTACTTATATTAGTTTTTAGAAGGCTAATACATTTGCATACTCAATTGTAAATTTGTAAACAAAAAGTTCGCAGCTCCGCTAAAAATGTCTGTATCCACTTCAGAATATGTATTTATAATAGTTTTACACGGCTAATACATTTGCATACTCAATTGTAAATTTGAAAACAAAAAGTTCACAACTCAGCTAATAATGCCTGAATCCACTTCAGAATTTGTATTTATATTAGTTTTTACACGGCTAATACATTTGCATACTCAATTGCAAATTTGTAAACAAAAAGTTCACATCTCAGCTATAATGCATGTATCCACGGCAGAATTTATATTTAAATTAGTTCTTACAATGCTAATACATTTGCATACTCAATTGTAAATTTGTAAACAAAAAGTTCACAACTCAGCTAATAATGCCTGAATCCACTTCAGAATTTGTATTTATATTAGTTTTTACACGGCTAATACATTTGCATGCTCAATTGTAAAATTGTAAACAAAAAGTTCACAACTCAGATAATAGTGCCTATATTCACTTCAGAATTTGTATTTATATTAGTTTTTACACGGCTAATACATTTGCATACTCAATTGTAAAATTGTGAACAAAAAGTTCACAACTCAGCTAATAATGCCTGAATCCACTTCAGAATTTATATTTAAATTAGTTTTTACACGTCTAATACATTTGCATACTCAATTGTAAATTTGTAAACAAAAATTCACAACTCAGATAATGCATATATCCACTTCAGAATTTGTAATTATATTAGTTTTTACAATGCTAATACATTTGCATACTCAATAGTAAATTTGTAAACAAAAAGTTCACAACTCAGCTAATAATTCATGTATCCACTTCAGAATTTGTATTTATATTAGTTTTTACAAGGCTAATACATTTGCATGCTCAATTGTAAATTTGTAAACAAAAAGTTCACAACTCAGATAATAGTGCATATATCCACTTCAGAATTTGTAATTATATTAGTTTTTACATGGCTAATACATTTGCATACTCAATTGTAAATTTGTAAACAAAAAGTTCACAACTCAGCTAATAATTCATGTATCCACTTCAGAATTTGTATTTATATTAGTTTTTACACGGCTAATACATTTGCATGCTCAATTGTAAAATTGTAAACAAAAAGTTCACAACTCAGATAATAGTGCATATATCCACTTCAGAATTTGTAATTATATTAGTTTTTACATGGCTAATACATTTGCATACTCAATTGTAAATTTGTAAACAAAAAGTTCACAACTCAGCTAATAATTCATGTATCCACTTCAGAATTTGTATTTATATTAGTTTTTACACGGCTAATACATTTGCATGCTCAATTGTAAAATTGTAAACAAAAAGTTCACAACTCAGATAATAGTGCCTATATTCACTTCAGAATTTGTATTTATATTAGTTTTTACACGGCTAATACATTTGCATACTCAATTGTAAAATTGTGAACAAAAAGTTCACAACTCAGCTAATAATGCCTGAATCCACTTCAGAATTTATATTTAAATTAGTTTTTACACGTCTAATACATTTGCATACTCAATTGTAAATTTGTAAACAAAAATTCACAACTCAGATAATGCATATATCCACTTCAGAATTTGTAATTATATTAGTTTTTACAATGCTAATACATTTGCATACTCAATAGTAAATTTGTAAACAAAAAGTTCACAACTCAGCTAATAATTCATGTATCCACTTCAGAATTTGTATTTATATTAGTTTTTACAAGGCTAATACATTTGCATGCTCAATTGTAAATTTGTAAACAAAAAGTTCACAACTCAGATAATAGTGCATATATCCACTTCAGAATTTGTAATTATATTAGTTTTTACATGGCTAATACATTTGCATACTCAATTGTAAATTTGTAAACAAAAAGTTCACAACTCAGCTAATAATTCATGTATCCACTTCAGAATTTGTATTTATATTAGTTTTTACACGGCTAATACATTTGCATGCTCAATTGTAAAATTGTAAACAAAAAGTTCACAACTCAGATAATAGTGCCTATATTCACTTCAGAATTTGTATTTATATTAGTTTTTACACGGCTAATACATTTGCATACTCAATTGTAAAATTGTGAACAAAAAGTTCACAACTCAGCAAATAATGCCTGAATCCACTTCAGAATTTATATTTAAATTAGTTTTTACACGTCTAATACATTTGCATACTCAATTGTAAATTTGTAAACAAAAATTCACAACTCAGATAATAATGCATATATCCACTTTAGAATTTATATTTAAATTAGTTCTTACAATGCTAATACATTTGCATACTCAATTGTAAATTTGTAAACAAAAAGTTCACAACTCAGATAATAATGCATATATCCACGGCAGAATTTGTACTTATATTAGTTTTTAGAAGGCTAATACATTTGCATACTCAATTGTAAATTTGTAAACAAAAAGTTCACAACTCCGCTAAAAATGTCTGTATCCACTTCAGAATATGTATTTATAATAGTTTTACACGGCTAATACATTTGCATACTCAATTGTAAATTTGAAAACAAAAAGTTCACAACTCAGCTAATAATGCCTGAATCCACTTCAGAATTTGTATTTATATTAGTTTTTACACGGCTAATACATTTGCATGCTCAATTGTAAAATTGTAAACAAAAAGTTCACAACTCAGATAATAGTGCATATATCCACTTCAGAATTTGTAATTATATTAGTTTTTACATGGCTAATACATTTGCATACTCAATTGTAAATTTGTAAACAAAAAGTTCACAACTCAGCTAATAATGCATTCACTTCAGAATTTGTATTTATATTAGTTTTTACACGGCTAATACATTTGCATGCTCAATTGTAAAATTGTGAACAAAAAGTTCACAACTCAGCTAATAATGCCTGAATCCACTTCAGAATTTATATTTAAACAAGAAAGGAAGCTAACTTCGGCACGCCGAAGTTTGTATACCCTTGCAGATATTATTTCATTACATTTCAACTATACTTATAATGTTTACAGTTTGACAGTTACAGTTTTACATTCACACCTTTACATTTTCTCTACATCTACCGATCGCTCCTATGGCCGCTATATGATATAGTTGTCCGATTTTCATGAAATTTATACCAAAATTCTACAATAATAAAATAAGCTTATATCTCAGAGTAGATGAAAATACGTTGAAAAACAACGAAGTTATAATTTGTTTCCTATTAATTTCCCGATCGTTTCTATGGCAGCTATAAGATATAGTCGTCCGATTTTCATAAAATTTTTACCAAAATTCTGAAATAATATAAAATGGCCATATCTAAAAAATGGTGCAAAAATGTTAAAAAACAGCAAAGTTATAATTTTTTTTCGAAAAATTTATCGAACATTTGTATGGCAGCTATATGATATAGTCGTCCGATCCGGCCCGTTCCGACATATATAGCAGTGAGAGTATATAAAAGACTATACGCAAAGTTTCATTCAGATAGCTTTAAAACTGAGGGACTAGTTTGCGTAGAAACAGACAGACGGACAGACGGACAGACGGACAGATGGACAGACGGACAGACGGACATGGCTATATCGACTCGGCTGTTGATGCTGATCAAGAATATATATACTTTATAGGGTCGGAAACGTCTCCTTCACTGCGTTGCAAACTTCTGACTGAAATTATAATACCCTGCAAGGGTATAATTAGTTCTTACAATGCTAATACATTTGCATACTCAATTGCAAATTTGTAAACAAAAAGTTCACATCTCAGCTATAATGCATGTATCCACGGCAGAATTTATATTTAAATTAGTTCTTACAATGCTAATACATTTGCATACTCAATTGTAAATTTGTAAACAAAAAGTTCACAACTCCGCTAATAATGCATGTATCCACGGCAGAATTTGTACTTAAATTAGTTTTTAGAAGGCTAATACATTTGCATACTCAATTGTAAATTTGTAAACAAAAATTCACAACTCAGATAATAATGCATATATCCACTTTAGAATTTATATTTAAATTAGTTCTTACAATGCTAATACATTTGCATACTCAATTGTAAATTTGTAAACAAAAAGTTCACAACTCAGATAATAATGCATATATCCACGGCAGAATTTATATTTAAATTAGTTCTTACAATGCTAATACATTTGCATACTCAATTGTAAATTTGTAAACAAAAAGTTCACAACTCCGCTAATAATGCATGTATCCACGGCAGAATTTGTACTTATATTAGTTTTTAGAAGGCTAATACATTTGCATACTCAATTGTAAATTTGTAAACAAAAAGTTCACAGCTCCGCTAAAAATGTCTGTATCCACTTCAGAATATGTATTTATAATAGTTTTACACGGCTAATACATTTGCATACTCAATTGTAAATTTGAAAACAAAAAGTTCACAACTCAGCTAATAATGCCTGAATCCACTTCAGAATTTGTATTTATATTAGTTTTTACACGGCTAATACATTTGCATACTCAATTGCAAATTTGTAAACAAAAAGTTCACATCTCAGCTATAATGCATGTATCCACGGCAGAATTTATATTTAAATTAGTTCTTACAATGCTAATACATTTGCATACTCAATTGTAAATTTGTAAACAAAAAGTTCACAACTCCGCTAATAATGCATGTATCCACGGCAGAATTTGTACTTAAATTAGTTTTTAGAAGGCTAATACATTTGCATACTCAATTGTAAATTTCTAAACAAAAAGTTCACAACTCAGCTAATAATGCATCTATCCACTTCAGAATTTGTAATTATATTAGTTTTTACAATGCTAATACATTTGCATACTCAATAGTAAATTTGTAAACAAAAAGTTCACAACTCAGCTAATAATTCATGTATCCACTTCAGAATTTGTATTTATATTAGTTTTTACACGTCTAATACATTTGCATGCTCAATTGTAAAATTGTAAACAAAAAGTTCACAACTCAGATAATAGTGCATATATCCACTTCAGAATTTGTAATTATATTAGTTTTTACATGGCTAATACATTTGCATACTCAATTGTAAATTTGTAAACAAAAAGTTCACAACTCAGCTAATAATGCATCTATCCACTTCAGAATTTGTAATTATATTAGTTTTTACAATGCTAATACATTTGCATACTCAATAGTAAATTTGTAAACAAAAAGTTCACAACTCAGCTAATAATTCATGTATCCACTTCAGAATTTGTATTTATATTAGTTTTTACAAGGCTAATACATTTGCATGCTCAATTGTAAATTTGTAAACAAAAAGTTCACAACTCAGATAATAGTGCATATATCCACTTCAGAATTTGTAATTATATTAGTTTTTACATGGCTAATACATTTGCATACTCAATTGTAAATTTGTAAACAAAAAGTTCACAACTCAGCTAATAATTCATGTATCCACTTCAGAATTTGTATTTATATTAGTTTTTACACGGCTAATACATTTGCATGCTCAATTGTAAAATTGTAAACAAAAAGTTCACAACTCAGATAATAGTGCCTATATTCACTTCAGAATTTGTATTTATATTAGTTTTTACACGGCTAATACATATGCATACTCAATTGTAAAATTGTGAACAAAAAGTTCACAACTCAGCTAATAATGCCTGAATCCACTTCAGAATTTATATTTAAATTAGTTTTTACACGTCTAATACATTTGCATACTCAATTGTAAATTTGTAAACAAAAATTCACAACTCAGATAATAATGCATATATCCACTTTAGAATTTATATTTAAATTAGTTCTTACAATGCTAATACATTTGCATACTCAATTGTAAATTTGTAAACAAAAAGTTCACAACTCAGATAATAATGCATATATCCACGGCAGAATTTGTATTTATATTAGTTTTTACACGGCTAATACATTTGCATGCTCAATTGTAAATTTGTAAACAAAAAGTTCACAACTCCGCTAAAAATGTCTGTATCCACTTCAGAATATGTATTTATAATAGTTTTACACGGCTAATACATTTGCATACTCAATTGTAAATTTGAGAACAAAAAGTTCACAACTCAGCTAATAATGCCTGAATCCACTTCAGAATTTGTATTTATATTAGTTTTTACACGGCTAATACATTTGCATGCTCAATTGTAAAATTGTAAACAAAAAGTTCACAACTCAGATAATAGTGCATATATCCACTTCAGAATTTGTAATTATATTAGTTTTTACATGGCTAATACATTTGCATACTCAATTGTAAATTTGTAAACAAAAAGTTCACAACTCAGCTAATAATGCATTCACTTCAGAATTTGTATTTATATTAGTTTTTACACGGCTAATACATTTGCATGCTCAATTGTAAAATTGTGAACAAAAAGTTCACAACTCAGCTAATTATGCCTGAATCCACTTCAGAATTTATATTTAAATTAGTTCTTACAATGCTAATACATTTGCATACTCAATTGCAAATTTGTAAACAAAAAGTTCACATCTCAGCTATAATGCATGTATCCACGGCAGAATTTATATTTAAATTAGTTCTTACAATGCTAATACATTTGCATACTCAATTGTAAATTTGTAAACAAAAAGTTCACAACTCAGATAATAATGCATATATCCACTTTAGAATTTATATTTAAATTAGTTCTTACAATGCTAATACATTTGCATACTCAATTGTAAATTTGTAAACAAAAAGTTCACAACTCAGATAATAATGCATATATCCACGGCAGAATTTGTATTTATATTAGTTTTTAGAAGGCTAATACATTTGCATACTCAATTGTAAATTTGTAAACAAAAAGTTCACAACTCCGCTAAAAATGTCTGTATCCACTTCAGAATATGTATTTATAATAGTTTTACACGGCTAATACATTTGCATACTCAATTGTAAATTTGAAAACAAAAAGTTCACAACACAGCTAATAATGCCTGAATCCACTTCAGAATTTGTATTTATATTAGTTTTTACACGGCTAATACATTTGCATGCTCAATTGTAAAATTGTAAACAAAAAGTTCACAACTCAGATAATAGTGCATATATCCACTTCAGAATTTGTAATTATATTAGTTTTTACATGGCTAATACATTTGCATACTTAATTGTAAATTTGTAAACAAAAAGTTCACAACTCAGCTAATAATGCATTCACTTCAGAATTTGTATTTATATTAGTTTTTACACGGCTAATACATTTGCATGCTCAATTGTAAAATTGTGAACAAAAAGTTCACAACTCAGCTAATAATGCCTGAATCCACTTCAGAATTTATATTTAAATTAGTTCTTACAATGCTAATACATTTGCATACTCAATTGCAAATTTGTAAACAAAAAGTTCACATCTCAGCTATAATGCATGTATCCACGGCAGAATTTATATTTAAATTAGTTCTTACAATGCTAATACATTTGCATACTCAATTGTAAATTTGTAAACAAAAAGTTCAAAACTCAGCTAATAATGCATGTATCGACGCACAGTAGCGCCTCTCGAACAATTAGCGTTGCAAAAATCAATAAAGTCATGTTCGCAAAACGATTTTAGCCATACTTATTCGACAGGAAATTTAACAAGGATTCAGAATCTGCAATACAAATAATTTTAAGATTTTTTTTGTAGAAGTTATGAGCATTTAAAGTTGAACTTTGTTTCGTTTTTTGCATCATAAAAAAAAAATGTGTAAATTGGTCGACTTTCAGGTAATATTACAAAAAAAACATAAAACCAATGGTTATGGTTTTTACTTTAAATGATAGATACATTCATAAACTATTAAAGAATCTAAAAAAAACGACACTTTGGTTTGGGCTTCTACAGGTAAATCGCTACCTGCCAGGTGTCCATTTTTTTCACCTTTTTCTGCCTAAAGTAGTCTATATCTTCTGACGCCAATGAAAGCCACTGACTACACTATGACTACAAGTTCCGTGGATCTTTCCTGGATCAGAATTAACTTTCATCGGCTGCGTCGAGCTGCGTCTGCGGAAATGCAACGCAAAAAACCAAAACAACTCAGGGTAAAATATACCAAAATACCGACACAATTTCATACATTTCAAGAAATATGCTAACTGAAGCGCGTGGCGGTTACACTTCGAATTAAAAAAAAATTTTTTTTTTTCAGTTTTCAAATTATTTCTATTTGAGCAAATACATAAAAATAAACATAAAAAATTACATAAAAATTTTTGTTTAAAAATTGTTTTCATTGAAAAAAAATTATTTTTTCACTTTGATACCCTTTAAAAAGGCGTATTTGTGGGCGTGGTACTTTATGCAGTACATATATATTTTACAACAATTACCTGTCCAATGCCGTTTCAATTATTCGATTACCTTATTTGGTTCAAAAGATATGATTTTTGCAACGCTAAATGAGAAAAGGCGCTACTGTGCGACGGCAGAATTTGTACTTATATTAGTTTTTACACGGCTTATACATTTGCATACTCAATTGTAAATTTGTAAACAAAAAGTTCACAACTCAGCTAATAATGCCTGAATCCACTTCAGAATTTATATTTAAATTAGTTTTTACACGTCTAATACATTTGCATACTCAATTGTAAATTTGTAAACAAAAATTCACAACTCAGATAATAATGCATATATCCACTTTAGAATTTATATTTAAATTAGTTCTTACAATGCTAATACATTTGCATACTCAATTGTAAATTTGTAAACAAAAAGTTCACAACTCAGATAATAATGCATATATCCACGGCAGAATTTATATTTAAATTAGTTCTTACAATGCTAATACATTTGCATACTCAATTGTAAATTTGTAAACAAAAAGTTCACAACTCCGCTAATAATGCATGTATCCACGGCAGAATTTGTACTTATATTAGTTTTTAGAAGGCTAATACATTTGCATACTCAATTGTAAATTTGTAAACAAAAAGTTCGCAGCTCCGCTAAAAATGTCTGTATCCACTTCAGAATATGTATTTATAATAGTTTTACACGGCTAATACATTTGCATACTCAATTGTAAATTTGAAAACAAAAAGTTCACAACTCAGCTAATAATGCCTGAATCCACTTCAGAATTTGTATTTATATTAGTTTTTACACGGCTAATACATTTGCATACTCAATTGCAAATTTGTAAACAAAAAGTTCACATCTCAGCTATAATGCATGTATCCACGGCAGAATTTATATTTAAATTAGTTCTTACAATGCTAATACATTTGCATACTCAATTGTAAATTTGTAAACAAAAAGTTCACAACTCCGCTAATAATGCATGTATCCACGGCAGAATTTGTACTTAAATTAGTTTTTAGAAGGCTAATACATTTGCATACTCAATTGTAAATTTCTAAACAAAAAGTTCACAACTCAGCTAATAATGCATCTATCCACTTCAGAATTTGTAATTAAATTAGTTTTTACAATGCTAATACATTTGCATACTCAATAGTAAATTTGTAAACAAAAAGTTCACAACTCAGCTAATAATTCATGTATCCACTTCAGAATTTGTATTTATATTAGTTTTTACACGTCTAATACATTTGCATGCTCAATTGTAAAATTGTAAACAAAAAGTTCACAACTCAGATAATAGTGCATATATCCACTTCAGAATTTGTAATTATATTAGTTTTTACATGGCTAATACATTTGCATACTCAATTGTAAATTTGTAAACAAAAAGTTCACAACTCAGCTAATAATGCATCTATCCACTTCAGAATTTGTAATTGTATTAGTTTTTACAATGCTAATACATTTGCATACTCAATAGTAAATTTGTAAACAAAAAGTTCACAACTCAGCTAATAATTCATGTATCCACTTCAGAATTTGTATTTATATTAGTTTTTACAAGGCTAATACATTTGCATGCTCAATTGTAAATTTGTAAACAAAAAGTTCACAACTCAGATAATAGTGCATATATCCACTTCAGAATTTGTAATTATATTAGTCTTTACATGGCTAATACATTTGCATACTCAATTGTAAATTTGTAAACACAACTCAGCTAATAATTCATGTATCCACTTCAGAATTTGTATTTATATTAGTTTTTACACGGCTAATACATTTGCATGCTCAATTGTAAAATTGTAAACAAAAAGTTCACAACTCAGATAATAGTGCCTATATCCACTTCAGAATTTGTAATTATATTAGTTTTTACATGGCTAATACATTTGCATACTCAATTGTAAATTTGTAAACAAAAAGTTCACAACTCAGCTACTAATGCATGTATCCACTTCAGAATTTGTAATTATATTAGTTTTTACAATGCTAATACATTTGCATACTCAATAGTAAATTTGTAAACAAAAAGTTCACAACTCAGCTAATAATGCCTGAATCCACTTCAGAATTTATATTTATATTAGTTTTTACACGTCTAATACATTTGCATGCTCAATTGTAAAATTGTAAACAAAAAGTTCACAACTCAGATAATAGTGCATATATCCACTTCAGAATTTGTAATTATATTAGTTTTTACATGGCTAATACATTTGCATACTCAATTGTAAATTTGTAAACAAAAAGTTCACAACTCAGCTAATAATGCATGTATCCACTTCAGAATTTGTATTTATATTAGTTTTTACAATGCTAATACATTTGCATACTCAATTGTAAATTTGTAAACAAAAAGTTCACAACTCAGCTAATAATGCATCTATCCACTTCAGAATTTGTAATTATATTAGTTTTTACAATGCTAATACATTTGCATACTCAATAGTAAATTTGTAAACAAAAAGTTCACAACTCAGCTAATAATTCATGTATCCACTTCAGAATTTGTATTTATATTAGTTTTTACACGGCTAATACATTTGCATACTCAATTGTAAATTTGTAAACAAAAAGTTCACAACTCAGATAATAGTGCATATATCCACTTCAGAATTTGTAATTATATTAGTTTTTACATGGCTAATACATTTGCATACTCAATTGTAAATTTGTAAACAAAAAGTTCACAACTCAGCTAATAATTCATGTATCCACTTCAGAATTTGTATTTATATTAGTTTTTACACGGCTAATACATTTGCATGCTCAATTGTAAAATTGTAAACAAAAAGTTCACAACTCAGATAATAGTGCCTATATCCACTTCAGAATTTGTAATTATATTAGTTTTTACATGGCTAATACATTTGCATACTCAATTGTAAATTTGTAAACAAAAAGTTCACAACTCAGCTAATAATGCATGTATCCACTTCAGAATTTGTATTTATATTAGTTTTTACACGGCTAATACATTTGCATGCTCAATTGTAAAATTGTAAACAAAAAGTTCACAGCTCAGATAATAGTGCATATATCCACTTCAGAATTTGTAATTATATTAGTTTTTACATGGCTAATACATTTGCATACTCAGGTATAAATTTGTAAACAAAAATTTCACAACTCAGCTAATAATGCCTGAATCCACTTCAGAATTTGTATTTATATTAGTTTTTACAAGGCTAATACATTTGCATACTCAATTGTAAATTTGTAAACAAAAATTTCACAGCTCAGCTAATAATGCCTGTATCCACTTCAGAATTTGTATTTATATTAGTTTTTACAGGGCTAATTCATTTGCATACTCAATTGTAAATTTGTAAACAAAAAGGTCACAACTCAGCTAATAATGCATTCACTTCAAAATTTGTATTTATATTAGTTTTTACACGGCTAATACATTTGCATGCTCAATTGTAAAATTGTAAACAAAAAGTTCATAACTCAGATAATGGTGCATATATCCACTTCAGAATTTGTAATTATATTAGTTTTTACATGGCTAATACATTTGCATACTCAATTGTAAATTTGTTAACAAAAAGTTTACAACTCAGCTATTAATTCATGTATCCACTTCAGAATTTGTATTTATATTAGTTTTTACACGGCTAATACATTTGCATGCTCAATTGTAAAATTGTAAACAAAAAGTTCACAACTCAGATAATAATGCATGTATCCACGGCAGAATTTATATTTAAATTAGTTCTTACACGGCTTATACATTTGCATACTCAATTGTAAATTTGTAAACAAAAAGTTCACAACTCAGCTAATAATGCCTGAATCCACTTCAGAATTTATATTTATATTAGTTTTTACACGTCTAATACATTTGCATGCTCAATTGTAAAATTGTAAACAAAAAGTTCACAACTCAGATAATAGTGCATATATCCACTTCAGAATTTGTAATTATATTAGTTTTTACATGGCTAATACATTTGCATACTCAATTGTAAATTTGTAAACAAAAAGTTCACAACTCAGCTAATAATGCATGTATCCACTTCAGAATTTGTATTTATATTAGTTTTTACAATGCTTATACATTTGCATACTCAATTGTAAATTTGTAAACAAAAAGTTCACAACTCAGCTAATAATGCATCTATCCACTTCAGAATTTGTAATTATATTAGTTTTTACAATGCTAATACATTTGCATACTCAATAGTAAATTTGTAAACAAAAAGTTCACAACTCAGC
Organism: Drosophila kikkawai; assembly: GCF_030179895.1. Classification (NCBI taxonomy): domain Eukaryota; kingdom Metazoa; phylum Arthropoda; class Insecta; order Diptera; family Drosophilidae; genus Drosophila; species Drosophila kikkawai. The sequence continues at coordinate 82,875 of NW_027222438.1, read as the reverse complement.
TAATAATTCATGTATCCACTTCAGAATTTGTATTTATATTAGTTTTTACACGGCTAATACATTTGCATGCTCAATTGTAAATTTGTAAACAAAAAGTTCACAACTCAGATAATAGTGCATATATCCACTTCAGAATTTGTAATTATATTAGTTTTTACATGGCTAATACATTTGCATACTCAATTGTAAATTTGTAAACAAAAAGTTCACAACTCAGCTAATAATTCATGTATCCACTTCAGAATTTGTATTTATATTAGTTTTTACACGGCTAATACATTTGCATGCTCAATTGTAAAATTGTAAACAAAAAGTTCACAACTCAGATAATAGTGCCTATATCCACTTCAGAATTTGTAATTATATTAGTTTTTACATGGCTAATACATTTGCATACTCAATTGTAAATTTGTAAACAAAAAGTTCACAACTCAGCTAATAATGCATGTATCCACTTCAGAATTTGTATTTATATTAGTTTTTACACGGCTAATACATTTGCATGCTCAATTGTAAAATTGTAAACAAAAAGTTCACAGCTCAGATAATAGTACATATATCCACTTCAGAATTTGTAATTATATTAGTTTTTACATGGCTAATACATTTGCATACTCAGGTATAAATTTGTAAACAAAAATTTCACAACTCAGCTAATAATGCCTGAATTCACTTCAGAATTTGTATTTATATTAGTTTTTACAAGGCTAATACATTTGCATACTCAATTGTAAATTTGTAAACAAAAATTTCACAGCTCAGCTAATAATGCCTGTATCCACTTCAGAATTTGTATTTATATTAGTTTTTACAGGGCTAATTCATTTGCATACTCAATTGTAAATTTGTAAACAAAAAGGTCACAACTCAGCTAATAATTCATGTATCCACTTCAGAATTTGTATTTATATTAGTTTTTACACGGCTAATACATTTGCATGCTCAATTGTAAAATTGTAAACAAAAAGTTCATAACTCAGATAATGGTGCATATATCCACTTCAGAATTTGTAATTATATTAGTTTTTACATGGCTAATACATTTGCATACTCAATTGTAAAATTGTAAACAAAAAGTTCACAACTCAGATAATAATGCATGTATCCACGGCAGAATTTATATTTAAATTAGTTCTTACACGGCTTATACATTTGCATACTCAATTGTAAATTTGTAAACAAAAAGTTCACAACTCAGCTAATAATGCCTGAATCCACTTCAGAATTTATATTTATATTAGTTTTTACACGTCTAATACATTTGCATACTTAATTGTAAATTTGTAAACAAAAAGTTCACAACTCAGATAATAATGAATGTATCCACGGCAGAATTTATATTTAAATTAGTTCTTACAATGCTAATACATTTGCATACTCAATTGTAAATTTGTAAACAAAAAGTTCACAACTCAACTAATTATGCATGTATCGACGGCAGAATTTGTACTTATATTAGTTTTTACACGGCTTATACATTTGCATACTCAATTGTAAATTTGTAAACAAAAAGTTCACAACTCAGCTAATAATGCCTGAATCCACTTCAGAATTTATATTTATATTAGTTTTTACACGTCTAATACATTTGCATACTCAATTGTAAATTTGTAAAAAAAAAGTTCACAACTCAGATAATAATGCATATATCCACTTTAGAATTTATATTTAAATTAGTTCTTACAATGCTAATACATTTGCATACTCAATTGTAAATTTGTAAACAAAAATTTCACAGCTCAGCTAATAATGCCTGTATCCACTTCAGAATTTGTATTTATATTAATTTTTACAGGGCTAATTCATTTGCATACTCAATTGTAAATTTGTAAACAAAAAGGTCACAACTCAGCTAATAATGCATTCACTTCAAAATTTGTATTTATATTAGTTTTTACACGGCTAATACATTTGCATGCTCAATTGTAAAATTGTAAACAAAAAGTTCACAGTTCAGATAATAGTGCATATATCCACTTCAGAATTTGTAATTATATTAGTTTTTACATGGCTAATACATTTGCATACTCAGGTATAAATTTGTAAACAAAAATTTCACAACTCAGCTAATAATGCCTGAATCCACTTCAGAATTTGTATTTATATTAGTTTTTACAAGGCTAATACATTTGCATACTCAATTGTAAATTTGTAAACAAAAATTTCACAGCTCAGCTAATAATGCCTGTATCCACTTCAGAATTTGTAATTATATTAGTTTTTACAGGGCTAATTCATTTGCATACTCAATTGTAAATTTGTAAACAAAAAGGTCACAACTCAGCTAATAATGCATTCACTTCAAAATTTGTATTTATATTAGTTTTTACACGGCTAATACATTTGCATGCTCAATTGTAAAATTGTAAACAAAAAGTTCACAACTCAGATAATATTGCATGTATCCACGGCAGAATCTATATTTAAATTAGTTCTTACACGGCTTATACATTTGCATACTCAATTGTAAATTTGTTAACAAAAAGTTTACAACTCAGCTATTAATTCATGTATCCACTTCAGAATTTGTATTTATATTAGTTTTTACACGGCTAATACATTTGCATGCTCAATTGTAAAATTGTAAACAAAAAGTTCACAACTCAGATAATAATGCATGTATCCACGGCAGAATTTATATTTAAATTAGTTCTTACACGGCTTATACATTTGCATACTCAATTGTAAATTTGTAAACAAAAAGTTCACAACTCAGCTAATAATGCCTGAATCCACTTCAGAATTTATATTTATATTAGTTTTTACACGTCTAATACATTTGCATACTTAATTGTAAATTTGTAAACAAAAAGTTCACAACTCAGATAATAATGCATGTATCCACGGCAGAATTTATATTTAAATTAGTTCTTACAATGCTAATACATTTGCATACTCAATAGTAAATTTGTAAACAAAAAGTTCACAACTCAACTAATAATGCATGTATCGACGGCAGAATTTGTACTTATATTAGTTTTTACACGGCTTATACATTTGCATACTCAATTGTAAATTTGTAAACAAAAAGTTCACAACTCAGCTAATAATGCCTGAATCCACTTCAGAATTTATATTTATATTAGTTTTTACACGTCTAATACATTTGCATACTCAATTGTAAATTTGTAAAAAAAAAGTTCACAACTCAGATAATAATTCATGTATCCACTTCAGAATTTGTATTTATATTAGTTTTTACACGGCTAATACATTTGCATGCTCAATTGTAAAATTGTAAACAAAAAGTTCACAACTCAGATAATAGTGCATATATCCACTTCAGAATTTGTAATTATATTAGTTTTTACACGTCTAATACATTTGCATACTTAATTGTAAATTTGTAAACAAAAAGTTCACAACTCAGATAATAATGCATGTATCCACGGCAGAATATATATTTAAATTAGTTCTTACAATGCTAATACATTTGCATACTCAATAGTAATTTTGTAAACAAAAAGTTCACAACTCAACTAATAATGCATGTATCGACGGCAGAATTTGTACTTATATTAGTTTTTACACGTCTTATACATTTGCATACTCAATTGTAAATTTGTAAACAAAAAGTTCACAACTCAGCTAATAATGCCTGAATCCACTTCAGAATTTATATTTATATTAGTTTTTACACGTCTAATACATTTGCATACTCAATTGTAAATTTGTAAACAAAAAGTTCACAACTCAGATAATAATGCATATATCCACTTTAGAATTGTAAACGCCAAAATGAATCCGGTATAATGCGATCTTTATTATATTAACACACTTTCGACTTCTCTCAATTAACGCACGCCACCGAATGAATCGGCGTCGCTTCTTTTCCTCTACTTATACCTTCCGATGCGTAAGCGAGATAGGTATACGTACGTATTTATCCCTTAATGCTAATGTATGAGATAGACAGAGATGACAGTGTTATACTTAATTCTAACGGGGCTTTTATCTTGTATGCCTCTTCAATACAATGGGCTTTATCCTGACTCTATGCTAATACAATGTACAGTGGGCCTTATGTGTATCTAGCCTACCACAACTCGGCCGTCCTGACTAGCTGATCCCCTGATCATGGTTTATATTACTTATTTGTACATATATTTACAATGAATTAAAATGCTTCTTCTATTTATTGCGGTTTATCATAATTATTATTGCTTAATCGTGCTTTTTCTTTTTGCCTATCCAATGCCTAATATTTTGAATGCTCCAGACACCTTGGTAAGGGTTACGAGATACCTGAAAACCTTCTACGTCCTTTAACAAAAACCTGTCGTATCTTAATACTTTTGAAATTACATATGGACCCTTATTTTTTGGAATTAACTTTCTAGAGACACCTGCTGTGCAGTCGAAATTTTTCACCATCACATAATCTCCTTTCTTGTATTCAGATGGCTTTCTTGCTGTCTTATCATAATGCTTTTTGTTATATGCTTGAGCTTTTCCTTGATTCTTTTCTGCTTCGGCTCTAATTTTCTTCAAGTCCCTTTCTTCTGGAGTATTATCTATTTCTTCTAGTTTTTCTTTTAACTCATCCACAACTTTTCCTCTCTGTTCTAAGCCAAACAGCACTTTGCTTGGGGTTTGCTTGATACTACGGTGTTGCGTATTATTTAACACGTGTTCAACTTTATCTATTACTGTGTCCCAATATATACCTTTCTCTGGTTCTATTAGCTTCGCTATCATTGGGCCTAAACTTCTATTGACTCTTTCAACCGCCCGTTAGCCTGAGGTGATCCAGTCGCAATCTTCATATGCTTTATATCAAACTCTAACACAAACTCATCGAACTCTTTGGATGTAAAACAACTTCCCCTATCTGAGATGATGCATTTAGGCTTGCTATATGCTCTAAAATAGTCCGTCAAGGCGGTGATGACTTCCCTTGTATTAGTAGTCTTTGTGGCATATAGTCGTACAAACTTTGTAAAACCGTCGATCACGACGAAAATATGTTTTTTTGATCTACCTGAGTCGACTGGACCATAATGATCGATGTGTATTAGTTCGAATGGTTTGCTACCTTTTGGAATGCAATGCAGAAATCCTTCTTTGCCTGTTTTAGGTGAGAACGCCACACATTTCAAGCAGTTTTCTATATGGCTTAGGCATTTTTCTTTGGCACTGGGAAACCAAAAGGATTTTAAAATACTATCCAACATTTTGTCTCTACCTACATGTCCGATCTCATTGTGATATTTATATAGAACATGCTCTTCCATGTCCATAGGAACATAAAATAATAGTCTGCCATCGTTGCATTTTCTATAAATAATTCCGTTTCTCATTTCAAATAACTTATGTTCGTCTTTTTCTAACCGTTTTTTAATTTCTTGAACTTTTGGATCTTTGGCCTGGCAGATTACTAAATTATCTTCAAACGTATTCGATTCTACAATCAGAATATTTGTGCATCTACTAAGAGCATCAACATGCTGCATCTTTTTTCCTTCTCTATGTATGAGCTCATAGTCGTAGTTTTGGAGCTCTAGCGCCCATCTGGCTATTCGCGGATTAAGCTCAATCTTATTCAGGGTTAAAGTAAGGGAATTGCAGTCAGTAATAATTTTAAAACGTTTTCCATATAAATATATTCTAAATCTTCGCAGTGCGTGTATAATAGCCATTGTCTCCAGTTCGAAACTGTGATATTTTGCCTCAGCGACAGTTGTGCGCTTCGAAAAATAAAATATGGGGTGTAATTTCCCGTCTTCTTTCTTTTGACATAACACAGCACCAAAACCAAGAGCGCTTGCATCACAGTGCAGCTCTACTTCGTCTTTGTAATTGTAAATAGCTAAAACCGGTGCCTGCACTAGCTTTTCCTTAAGCGTTGAAAAACAGTTCATTTCCTTCTCTCCAAACTTAAATTTTTCATCTTTTCTCAAAAGATCGTATAATGGTTTGTAGTGTACAAAACAGGACGAAATAGCCTTCTCGGTCTATAAGGACCGAGCAACTATGATCGTTCCATAAAGGTGGTTCTTGAAGACGCTAGGTTCGAGGGTGCGCATTCTCGCTGTGCTCGGGTCCAGCTCGTCGGATGGGGCGGGGTTTTTTCTCCCCTAGCTATCTTTGTTTATAACACAAATCATATAATGCGCGAGATAAACTAAATAAATCGGGCTCTAAAGTGGTAATGGAACAAATCAAATTAAGTACGGAATCCGCGCCGCCGCGCGTACTCACCAACTAGAAAGGGAATCCTGCTCGATTAGGGGATCACAGGTGTTATGTGTCCCGTTTCTCTACCCACCCAACCTTGACAACATATCGAAATTTGGCTGTTGTCCCAAATTAAAGTAGAATTTACCTTTAATTCCTCTTAATAAATCTTGGCATGAGTACTCGACGAACGGAGACAATAATAATTTAAGCGACCATGTTTATGTTCATAAGAGTACAAAAAGGTTTCATTTTAATGTCATATTCCCTTAACACAAACAACTAACAGCTATATTTACATGAAACATTAATTCAATACGAGGTAATTTTGTCAATGACTAAGTAATTAATTGGGCGGAAAAATCTCATCTCAAATCATCTTACATATATATATTATAATCTTATACGCATATAAACGCTTACAAATACTCACAATAGATCTTACTCTCACCGATGTATCATTGGGCCCAAGATGACTCCGATGTAGTTGCTGTATAATTAAGAATTTAGGTTACATATATATATATAGAGAGAGAAAGATATTTCAACAACTTCCCAATTTCATATTGCTTAGCCTTACATATTAATTTCTTTAAATAATTTATGCGCTAATTCATAGTTTAGAAAAAGAAACAAAGTTTAATACAAAACAGAATCTTCTAATTAATTTTTATAGAACTTTATATTGAATCTAACAAGAACAAAACAAAAGAGAATATGTAGATATTTAATTCATGTTGTCGAAACAATCACATCGCTCGGCCGCTGCAAGGCGTTTTAGTTGTAACTCATTTATTCTTTCTTAGCTCTTATGCCTCCAAAACTCCTACGCAAAATTTGGACTTGTGCAATATGAATTGGGTTTAAGGGTTAGTTACTTAATACTGCGTAACACTGCTGCATCTGCTCGCCGGTTTAAGCTGGTATCGGGGTCTAAATTCCGTTTTGGAGCTGAATCCCAACGATCTTTTTAGCCTCCCAGACCCTTTTCCTAGGCGTAGATTAGGAGCGGCTGCCTCGGCCACTTGAGCGCGATCTTGGTTACGTAATCCCTCAGTCCAAGTGTCGGCACCCCCTGTTTGATCGGATAGCGGGGTGTATGCGGCTATAGCCAAGTTAGAGAGAGTTGACGAAAAGCGCTGTCTAAGCCCTCTGGCCTAAACTAACGGCCGATGCCTGAATAAAAATCAAATTAGAATTTGAACGGCACCTATTTCTGAAACATACCTTCGGCACATCAACTAGCACTTTTCACTCTGATAGTTCCAATAATATTTCCTTTTATTAATCAGTTTATAAACTTTCATATAATATTATATAATTGAAAGTCGATCACACGTGTATGTTGAAAACCACTCGCCACGAAAATATATAATGACTTCTATATGGTGTTTATAGCTCGCCGAATAAAATGGAATGATTTCACGTGAACTTTTCATTCTATGCCTAAACTCCCAAAAAAATGCGGTTTTAGCTTAAAGCTTTGATATAGCGGTGAAATCGGGTGATGTTCTTGCATTCTTTCATTCCACCTGTTCAAGTGCAAGTGCATTAGCGAGGGTAGTTATAATAGTTTGCTAGCTTAATTGTACCTAAACAGAAGCGTTACCTAAAGTTTTGTTTTTCCAAAAGGTGGATACTACAACCACAGATAATGGAACAAGACCTATTCGCAGGGGCATTATCTGAAAATTTGAAAACTCTAATTGTTTGTTTTCCTGGTTTGCATATCTTTAAGATGGTAAACACCCAACTTTTTGCCTTCCACGTCAACCAATTCATAATAAAACGGACTTCTCTTCTTTTGAACTTTAGCTGGTATAAAAACTGGAGCTAACTTTGAGCTAAATTTCTTACTGGCATTGCTCTGTGTAAAGTTCCTGGCAAAGACGTCATCGCCTATCTGAAATTGTACATTTCGACTTCGAAGATTGTATTGCCTAGCGTTTAGTTCGTGTGATTTAGTCATGTTACTCTTGGCTTCTTGTCTCGCTAGTTTTATCATATCTGGGTATTCTAGGCTAATGTCATTGCTAAGCAGATCCAAGTTACGCAGCAACGCATAATCTTTTCCATTGAGTATCATGTTTTGGCCAAACGTAAGAAAATAGGGAGAGTAACCCGTGCTTCGGTGCAACGCAGCTCGAAGTGCACCACTGATAGCGTTCAAATTGACGTCCCAGTTGGTGTGATCATTTCCGATATAAGCGCGAATTGCAGCCAAAACTGATCGGTTTAATCTTTCACTCGCATTGGCTTGTGGCGAATATATGGCTGTGCATTTATGTGTTATGCCAAAACTAGTTAAAAATGCCTCAAAGTAACTGGACTTAAATTGGGAACCGTTATCCGTTAAGACAATTTCAGGCACCCCAAAGGTGTAAAATATAGAGCTCTGTAGGTAGTCACATATTTTAGGGGAGGTAAATCTCTTGAGTGGGCAGAGAAAGTGAAATTTCGTGCAGTGATCTACAATTATCAGTAATCCAATGTATCCATTCTTTGTACGCGGGTACGGACCTAGAAGATCCATATATAAACATTGAAAAGGGCGATCGGATGTCATTGGTCGGCCCATTGGTGGCTTTAAAATCCTATTCGCATTTTTAGTGGATCGACAAATATGACAACTGGAAATGTATTCACGGATTTGGCTAACCATTCGTGGCCAAAACAAATAGCGTTTTACCTTTTCGACTGTTTTACCCATTCCACAGTGTGCTGAGCTTTGCGCATCATGTGCCTCCTGTAGTACTTCTGGAACGAGGGCAGATGGTACCCAAAGTTTCCAAGACTCGTGTTGTTCGTCACTGTGACTATTAAACTCGGTTCTCTTATACACGTATCCATCCTCTACCTTTAAATCATTAAATCTTTGTTGGTTTTCTTTTATTCGCTCAATTAAGTTTAGGTATTCTAATGATTTAAAATGACTAGACTGTAGATCAATAATTGGGCCACTCGCAACAATTGCATCTAAGCCAGGCTGTTCTTGACGGGACAAAGCATCCGCAACTACGTTTTCTGAGGCTCTGCGATGTGTAATAGAAAAGTCAAATGATTGTAGTTTCATGGACCACCTTGCGAGCCTTCCTGAAAGATCTTTTTGCCTCATCAGCCACTGTAACGCGGCATGATCAGTCACCACCAGGAAGTTCTGTCCTTCTATATACGGACGAAACTTTTTAATCCCTTTTATAACTGCAAGACATTCTAACTCACTAACCGTGTAGTTTCTCTGGGCTTTTGTTAATTTTTCCGACATGTATGCGATGGGCAATTCTACTCCATCTCGATCCTGCGCCAAGACACAACCAATACCATAGGTGCTGGCATCGCAAAGCAAAATAAATTGCTTAGAAAAGTCTGGAGTAATCAAAATTGGAGCTGAGGTCAGACAAGCTTTCAATAGATTAAAGGCCTTTTCAGCATCTTCAGTCCATACTAGTGCCTTTTTAGATTTTAATAATTCAGTCAGAGGAAAGCTTACTGTCGCATAATTTTCAACAAATCGCCGATACCAACCGGATAACCCTAAAAATCTTCGTAGCTGCTTTATAGAGATAGGTACGGGAAACTCATTAATCGCAATTATTTTCCCAGGATCCGTAAGAATTTGGCCCTCTCGAATTATAAATCCCAAATACTTGATTTCGCGCATACAAAATTTTGACTTTTCGACGTTTATAGTCAAATTGGCTTTCTTTAAACAAAGAGCAATCTCTTGGAGGGTAATCAAATGCGACTCAAAATCTTCGGAAAGAACAAGCAGGTCGTCTAAATAAACGAAAACTCGAGTTCTTAAATGTGCAGGGATGACCTGATCCATTAGTCGACAAAGAGTTTGGGGAGCGTTGCAAAGACCGAATGGCATCGTTTTGTATTGATAGAGAGGCCTGTTTGGCACAGTGAAAGCTGTATATTGACGGGATGGTTCGTCGAGGGGTATCTGCCAAAACGCATGCTTCATATCTAAACCAGTTATATATTTAGCTGCAGGAAGTCGACTTAAAATTCCATCAATATGAGGTAGCGGATATGCATCCTTTTTAGTAACCTTATTGACCTCTCGCGAATCTAAACAGAGTCTGTTCTTTTCCCCTTTCCTCACCAATACGCAATTACTGCTCCATGGGCTTGTAGACTCTTCAATGACGTCTAGCGACAACATATGGTCAACCTCAGCAAACATAAGCTTCTCTATAGCAGGAGAAACTGGCCAATGTCTCTGCTTGATGGGACAAGCTGTTCCTACATCAATTTTATGTTGAATCAAATTTGTTCTGCCTAATCCTTCCTTAGCAAATGACGGAAATACTTCAACGACAGCATCTAAACAACGTTGTTGGTCCTTGGACAAAATATGCCACTTTGGCAGTTCCTTTTCAGGGCTCTCTCCGCCAACATCCAATTCAGAAACCTGATTGTCAATAGAAATGTTCTTGTCTAACCCAAATTTACGCCAAAAGTCTATTCCCAGGTATATTTCTTGTTTCAGATCCGGAATAATGAAAAGTTCTAACACATCCGTTTTCTGCCTATATTTTACTTCCGTTACTAATTTCCCTACCACTTTACTTTGGGCTCCATTTGCAGTTCGAATACTTCCAGCACATTTCTTTGTTTTGCCTAATGCTAAGAGTTCGAGTGCTGCCTTGCCTCCCGCACAACTTAAAGTTGCTCCTGAGTCTAGAAGGGCATTATATTTGTTTCCTTCGATGCAAACTTCAGTATAGAGTCTATCATCGGACTTGGACAAAATTGCGGATATTATCTTTCCTCGGTCGGATCGTATAGTCTTCCAGTGCTTTCTCAAACGTTTTGTGGACCTCTTAGAACTCGGACTAATATTAGATATAATAGATTCTGCGAATAACTTTTCCTTAAGCTTGTTATAATTATCTAACCTAATATGGAGAGGTATTGTGGAATAGTGTCGTTTTAAACCTTCTTCAGACTGTCCTCTTGTACTCTCTTCACTCGGTTTTTCCTGACGACTTACAGATACAACTGGATAGATTAGTTTTTCGGACATGTCTGCTTTTTGTCGAGTGACATGCCCGGTGGTCGGTTTCCCAACGGGTTACATCTCGGACATCGAGGCTTTCGAATATCCTTAGCGCCACACCCAAAACAAAATATAGCCAGCGGCTCTAAGCAATCATCAAATCGATGCCCAGATTTTTCACAATTCCAACAGACCAGATTAAATGGTTTGTGCTGAATGGCTAAGATCTCTTGGTCAGATAGATTCTGATCAGCTTGGTTTTGACCTTCATAGGAATCAGTTAGCTCATTTATATAGGAACGGAGAGTTCGAGGCTTATAGGCTTTAATCTCATTGTAAAATTGTTCATGTTTACGGACTTCAACACGTAATTGTGACCTATTTAGAATTCGTAAGTGAAGTAGCTCGTGATGCAAACTTGGTTTACCATTTCTTATTAATAAATCCACTAATTGGCTTTCGGACATGCCTTGATGAAGCCGGTCAGCTAGGTCTTCTATTGCATATTGATAGTCATCAAAAGATTCATTTTCGCCCTGTCGTCTCTTCCTTATCTTTTCCCAAATGTCAAGATCAGTTTCCGCTTCCTCAAAACGTTTACGAAATTCTATACAAAATATATTCCAAGTAAAATTGGTATGGTTGCGGTGAAATTTCCAAAACCAATCACTTGCCTTATTAGCAAATAAAAGATGCAAGTGATCACAGAGAAGCTGATAATCATTGTTCAAGTTCTGTTCCGTCAAAGATCGTATCCTATAAATAAAATCTTCCATTCGCATACAATTTCTAGAACCATCAAATTTTATTCGCCAATTTTGAATTATATTCGCAGCTTTTTCTGGAGATATTTGTGCATTCGATCTATTTCGGGAACTACTGGTACCTGAATGGTTACCTGAGGCAGAAACTGGTATACTATTTCTAGTATCGCGATCTCCAAAAGGAATAGAAGCTGGTATCTCGGATATTCCGTTTCTGTCTCGGTTTCTCAGCGATGAATTACTACGAGTTAAATTCAAAACAGCCAATTGTTTGCTAATAGTCTCCTCAATATTGTTCGTTAAGATCTCAAGCATATCATCCATCATATTAGCTTGTTGAACGCTTAAAGTTTGTTGAATATACCTCACTATTTCCGCCTGTGATTTAGGTGAATTAACCCCATCTTCCTCAGTTCGTAGCTCTTCCAACTGTCGGGTTTTAGATCGAGTAGACACGCCTATTTTTGAACTAAAAGGTCTTCCTCTACCTCGATTTCTAGTGTGAATTCTTGCTCTTACTGGATTACTTCCTTCTTGAATTCCACCTGCAGTCTCCTCGTTTCCTGAAGCCACGTCTCCAGTTTGATCTCTTATTTCTGCTGCTAATGTGTTGTTATCATAACTTAGTTGTGAAAGAATACACCCTGTAGCACATATTGGACACGCGGGTGTAACTTTGATTAATTCAACTATACAGTTCTTATGAAACCGGTGCTGACACGGAGCGCTAGCAGCTAAATCATTAAGCAAAAGTACTTCGTTACAAATAGCGCAAAATGGATCGACTTGCTGGATTATCGCGTCGATATTTTCGTCACTATGCCCAATAACCATTTTGGTTTTTATTAATTTAATTTATTATCTTTAATTTAATTTAATCATCTCCTAATGTCCGTCTTTCCTCATCCACAGATTCTAAAAATCAAGCCAAGTATCCTCTTCTTTTAGGTTATTCTATTGCAGTTAGTTGAAGGTTGAAATTTGTTCGCGAAACTACTCAAATTACTGGACAATGTCTAAAGACACTCTAGAACATTGTATTTCCTAAGCACTTAGAGTTTGCTTTCTATAAGACTTCCTTTAAAGAAATAACTATTAATAAATTGATTTTGGCCAGCCTAGATCTATTAGGGTCGATCAATCCGAGCACCGAATTGCAATCGCTATATCCACTAACTGAGGTAGCTAGAATCCGCCATCAACAATAATTTGTTGTTCTTTATGGAATGTGGTTATGGCCAGGTAAAGTGTATGTATTTTTTTTAGAGCTTAAATGGGACGAAAAAATATCCTTTCAGCCCCACGTTGGGCGCCAGAATGTGTAGTGTACAAAACAGGACGAAATAGCCTTCTCGGTCTATAAGGACCGAGCAACTATGATCGTTCCATAAAGGTGGTTCTTGAAGACGCTAGGTTCGAGGGTGCGCATTCTCGCTGTGCTCGGGTCCAGCTCGTCGGATGGGGCGGGGTTTTTTCTCCCCTAGCTATCTTTGTTTATAACACAAATCATATAATGCGCGAGATAAACTAAATAAATCGGGCTCTAAAGTGGTAATGGAACAAATCAAATTAAGTACGGAATCCGCGCCGCCGCGCGTACTCACCAACTAGAAAGGGAATCCTGCTCGATTAGGGGATCACAGGTGTTATGTGTCCCGTTTCTCTACCCACCCAACCTTGACAACATATCGAAATTTGGCTGTTGTCCCAAATTAAAGTAGAATTTACCTTTAATTCCTCTTAATAAATCTTGGCATGAGTACTCGACGAACGGAGACAATAATAATTTAAGCGACCATGTTTATGTTCATAAGAGTACAAAAAGGTTTCATTTTAATGTCATATTCCCTTAACACAAACAACTAACAGCTATATTTACATGAAACATTAATTCAATACGAGGTAATTTTGTCAATGACTAAGTAATTAATTGGGCGGAAAAATCTCATCTCAAATCATCTTACATATATATATTATAATCTTATACGCATATAAACGCTTACAAATACTCACAATAGATCTTACTCTCACCGATGTATCATTGGGCCCAAGATGACTCCGATGTAGTTGCTGTATAATTAAGAATTTAGGTTACATATATATATATATAGAGAGAGAAAGATATTTCAACAACTTCCCAATTTCATATTGCTTAGCCTTACATATTAATTTCTTTAAATAATTTATGCGCTAATTCATAGTTTAGAAAAAGAAACAAAGTTTAATACAAAACAGAATCTTCTAATTAATTTTTATAGAACTTTATATTGAATCTAACAAGAACAAAACAAAAGAGAATATGTAGATATTTAATTCATGTTGTCGAAACAATCACATCGCTCGGCCGCTGCAAGGCGTTTTAGTTGTAACTCATTTATTCTTTCTTAGCTCTTATGCCTCCAAAACTCCTACGCAAAATTTGGACTTGTGCAATATGAATTGGGTTTAAGGGTTAGTTACTTAATACTGCGTAACACTGCTGCATCTGCTCGCCGTTTTAAGCTGGTATCGGGGTCTAAATTCCGTTTTGGAGCTGAATCCCAACGATCTTTTTAGCCTCCCAGACCCTTTTCCTAGGCGTAGATTAGGAGCGGCTGCCTCGGCCACTTGAGCGCGATCTTGGTTACGTAATCCCTCAGTCCAAGTGTCGGCACCCCCTGTTTGATCGGATAGCGGGGTGTATGCGGCTATAGCCAAGTTAGAGAGAGTTGACGAAAAGCGCTGTCTAAGCCCTCTGGCCTAAACTAACGGCCGATGCCTGAATAAAAATCAAATTAGAATTTGAACGGCACCTATTTCTGAAACATACCTTCGGCACATCAACTAGCACTTTTCACTCTGATAGTTCCAATAATATTTCCTTTTATTAATCAGTTTATAAACTTTCATATAATATTATATAATTGAAAGTCGATCACACGTGTATGTTGAAAACCACTCGCCACGAAAATATATAATGACTTCTATATGGTGTTTATAGCTCGCCGAATAAAATGGAATGATTTCACGTGAACTTTTCATTCTATGCCTAAACTCCCAAAAAAATGCGGTTTTAGCTTAAAGCTTTGATATAGCGGTGAAATCGGGTGATGTTCTTGCATTCTTTCATTCCACCTGTTCAAGTGCAAGTGCATTAGCGAGGGTAGTTATAATAGTTTGCTAGCTTAATTGTACCTAAACAGAAGCGTTACCTAAAGTTTTGTTTTTCCAAAAGGTGGATACTACAGGTTTCGCTAATGTTGAAAAATCTTTTATAAATCTACGGAAGTATGAACATAAACCTAGGAAACTTTGAACGGATTGTGTCTTGTCTGGAATTGGAAAATGTTGTATGGCTTCTATCCCTTTGTCGTCAGCCCTAATGCCTTCGCCATTTATAATGAATCCTAAATATTTATTATTAGTTTGAAGAAATTCGCATTTATCCATTCTTAATTCTAATTTGTTTTGAGCTAACCTGAGAAACACTTCCTTTAAGATTTGGAAATGTTCCTCAGTGTCCTTGCTGGCGATCATAATGTCGTCCATGTATACAATTACTTTGTTCTCTCTAATAAGATCCTCGAAAATTCTGTTAACAAATCTTTGAAACACTGCCGATGCAGTTTTCAGGCCCATTGGCATCCTAAGAAATTCGAATTGTCCTAAAGGCGTAACAAATGAGGTGTATTTGACCGATTCCTTATTTACAAACACATGAAAATAACCAGTTTTTAAATCAAGTTTCGAAAAAACTTTCTTGTTAACTAATTTGTCTAAGAGGTCATCGATAAGCGGTATAGGATAATTGTCTTTAATTAAAACCTTGTTCAGTTTTCTAAAGTCTATGCATAATCTTATGTCTCCTGTTTTCTTTTTGACTAAAACTATGGGTGAAGTATATTCGGATTCGCTGGGTTGAATAATTCCGTCTTTTAAATATTCATCTAATAATTTTTGTAATTTCTCTTTTTCCGAATAAGCTAGTCGCCTTGGGGCGCAGCTAAATGGTTTTGAAGTTTTCAAATTCAGTTTTATTTCACATTTGACGAAAGGTTCTGCAGGCTTTTCTACGCTTAAGTAATTGCATTTAATAATCTCTTCTAATCGGCAGTTTAAGCCGCGGTCGTTATTTGTGCCGCATATATAACTCTGTTGGAGGGGGGCGGCTTTAAGCTGAAATGCACTCGAAATAAGAACACGGAGACTTGACGGGGTTTTACGCGACGTGCGTCGATGTTTATTAGTAGAAGGAGTAATTGGTACTGAATACAAAGAACAAAAACTAAAGCTAGGGAGAGCGGATTAGAAGCTCTAGGACTGGAAGTCCGGAGGAAGAGGGAGAGAAAAGGAGAGCGTTCGGGATCACACTGCCTCCCGAAATTAAGCGCCTTTCTGGCGTGAACATTCTCCCCCCCCTTGCGAGGATACGCAGCAAAAGTACCAGGAAGTATTAGCTCTGGAAAGCGTAGGATAACGCTGAGCGTTCGTCGGCATGTAGAAGGGTGTGGTGATCCTGTCCACACGACTGGCATCGGTCGCTACTTCGACAGGATCCTCCGGAATGGTGGTGGGCCAGGCAGTTGACGCAGTACTTCCTGTCGATGACTGTCTGGAGCCGTTTCTTCGCATCAAGCCGGAGAAAACGGTGGCACTTCCGAAGAGGATGGTTCCCTTGGCAGACTCGGCATTGGTAGGATAAAATACCTCGGGAACGTCTGCTCTTGCTATCGTCGTATGGAACCCAGTAATTGGAGGAATCGGCAGAAGTGGTCACTCGTGTGGAGAACGAGGAAATCCTTTGGATGGGTGCAGGAATTTGCGGTGCGTCATCACGAGGATTCGGAACACTGGATGAAGTGTTGCTTGGATGCAACAATGTGTGATGCCGACCGTGACAAGTAAGACAGCTGTGGGCGCTTGTGCAATTACGGAGCGGATGACCGCTTGCAAAGCAATTTAAGCACAACTGCTTTTTCTCAATGTATGAAGTACGATCTTCTATCGTCATTTGGAGGAAGCGTGGACATTTACGCACTGGATGGTTCTCTGCAGAACACAAATCGCATCTTTTGGATATGGGAACAATCCGCGTACTAAAGGATTTTAGTACTCGCGGTGCCACGATGGATTTTGTCGGGTTGGACGGACTGAAGCGTATCGTAGGAGGTTGAATAGAATTTATAGATTCCAGAGTTCTATGGCGCTCAGTAAGGAAAGAATCTAATTCTAGCCACGTCGGAATTTCGGTTTTATTTGGTAAGGACTGCTCCCATAATGAGAGCGTCAGCTTTGGAAGCTTCGTGGAACACAAATAAACCAATAGACAATCCCAATTATCCGTAGGAAGGCCGGACAGAGTTAGGGATGTGAGGCAATTTTGAATTGTATTCTGCAGCTCCTTCAAGGCTGCCGAGGATTCGCGTTCAATGGATTGTATGTTTAGTAATTTCTTCAGTTGGCTATTCACCAACGCGCGTTTATTTTCGAAACGCTCAGATAGGTTTTCCCATGCTGAGCGGAAACCGTCGTTGGTCAGTGGCGAATTCGAAACTATGGAATGAGCTTCACCACTCGTCTTGGCATTTAAATAGAACAACTTTTCTACAGGGGTCAGCGTAGGATTGTCGATATAGACCGCTGTGAAAAGGTCTCGGAAAGTCGGCCAGCGAAGATAATCGCCCGAGAACACTTCCGTTTCGCACGGAGGAAGCCGACAGCCAGACGGAAAGGAATTTTGGGGCGCAGGAGGTTGGACTGGAGCTGCTTTAGCAGAGATCGTATCGATCTGTTCCATGAACTTGGCGGCACACCGTTCATAAATGGAATAGGTGTCGTCGTATTTTGCCTTAAGAGTAGGCAAGGTGTCTGCAGCGCCCTCTAAACCAACTGAAATTAGCTCTGAACAAGCTTCGTACTCTGTCTCGACCTTGTCCCATAGCGCTCGGACTTGGTCGAGATGGATTTGACAATAGTACTTGGATGGAGTGGGTGCTGCTGGATTGCAGACTCTGGATTCGAAGTGACTCAGACGGTCACAGATCAAAGTAAATTTGTTTGAAATTGAAGGAGCCATTTTGGATTTTTTTTTTGTTTTTACAAAAATGTACTATAAATATATATTAAAATTTATGTGTCGAAGTTTGATTGGGAATTTAGGAACCAATCGGAGTCGTAATAATTATTATATATAATTAATTTTGGAAAATCGTAGTTTTCCCGTATGGAATTTAAATCGGGAATATTTGAATTAATTCAATAATTCCGGTCAGCAGCGAAAATACGGTCACACTAATGCGGATACGGAAGCCCACTTGGATTTCTAACTTAATTAGTTAGTTGGAATTTTAATATAAAATAATTTACAAATTATTTTATTTATCTGGACTTATGTGATTGACCGGTGCTGTATTTCGGAACCAATACGTATGTATGTCTATTTGTGCACTTGTCGTATGCAAGTGCAAAATAGCGGAGATAAGGAGAGGCGGAAAAAATTGCCAAATATTGGAGCGTCGACTTGCAGACGATTATGTATGTACATATGTACATATGTATATTTAATTAGGTGAAGTTCAGCTCAGGATAGAGCAAGGGAGTAAATAGATAAATATACAAATGAAGTTGGCGTTGCGGTGAATATATTTATTTATAGGAGCTGTGGACTGTAATTATATATTATGTTTTTTTTTTTTTTAGATTTGTTATACATATACTCAGAAGTAGAAGTAGTTGAAGATCAGTAGTGCGGACTGTATTGCAAAATATATGTACGTACGTACCTATATAAATGTCAATAAATGCAAGCGGAACACAGCGAACATAAAGGAATTTAGAACAATTCGGAACTGAAAGTTTCACTGTGGCTTAGGCATTTATTGAAACAAACACTTTATGAATTTTGGAACCCGTAGATCTAGTATAGAAATTATTTGGATATAATTTCTCGAATTGGGGAAATGTCAATGTTGACAGCGATTGTAGTCTTGTGGAGTGGACTGTATTGAATATGTATGTAAATGTAAATAAATGCTAGCGGGAACACAGTTAACGAAGAGGAATTGAGAACTATTGGAATTAAATTCTCACTGTGGCTATTGCATTTATTTATTTATTAAAACACACACTTTTGGATTTTGGCACAAATGTAGAAAATGAATACCGAATTATTTTGGATTTTTGGAAGGTATTATGCTGCCGTAGTGTCGGATTAATCGGACTTGGATTTAGACAATAATCATACAGAGAAGTTAAAACCTAACTGTATGACCGGCAGCAATAATGTAATGGACTTATCTGGTGCGGTGTTAAAGCCACCGGAGCTGCTGGTGGATGAAATCCGGCTCGAAGGACCAAATGTTGGAGGGGGGCGGCTTTAAGCTGAAATGCACTCGAAATAAGAACACGGAGACTTGACGGGGTTTTACGCGACGTGCGTCGATGTTTATTAGTAGAAGGAGTAATTGGTACTGAATACAAAGAACAAAAACTAAAGGTAGGGAGAGCGGATTAGAAGCTCTAGGACTGGAAGTCCGGAGGAAGAGGGAGAGAAAAGGAGAGCGTTCGGGATCACACTGCCTCCCGAAATTAAGCGCCTTTCTGGCGTGAACAAACTCATTTGCTCATCTCTCATATAATCAATACTAAAGATTTCTTTAACAGCTTCTTCATAACTAGGCATAACTGTATTCAAAGGCATAACTGTTTCGATAACCGTATTAATAACTGTAGGATTAACTATTTCACTAATTTCAGGACTAACTATTTTACTAATCGCTTCACTACACGTTTCATTAACTGTTTCACTAACTGTTTCACTAACTGTTTCACTAACTGTTTCACTAACTGTTTCACTAACTGTTTCACTAACTGTTTCACTAACTGTTTCACTAACTGTTTCACTAACTGTTTCACTAACTGTTTCACTAACTGTTTCACTAACTGTTTCACTAACTGTTTCACTAACTGTTTCACTAACTGTTTCACTAACTGTTTCACTAACCATATGACTAAGTGTATCCCTAATTACTTGTCTATCTTTTTTACTATATAAGGGGTTAACTGTAACCATTTCCAAAGTGTCTAGATCTAATTTTAGCTGGCAAGCTTCCATAAAATTTCTTCCAAGAACTACATTATGACTCATAGACTCGTTTGGGACCACGTACATATAAAAATAACATTTTATTCTTTCTTTTAATATGTAACACAAAATTTTTCCAAATATCTTCAGTTGGCTTTTATTCAGCCCGAAATAGTTCTCCGAAACGGTCTCTAAATTAACTTCTTTGGGTATACTGCTTACTTTCGCAAATGAAATTGGGCTCCCTGTGTCTATGAGGCATTCTGTAATTAATGGGGTTTTAAAACTATTGTGAAAAAAAATCTTAATCTGTCTTACATAGTTGTTTGTGTTCGCACTCTTGCGTTCCGGACACTGTCCGACGAAATGTCCCATCGTGCCACAGGCGTAGCAGGAACCGGGCTCCCTCTTCGGTTTGAGGCACTCCTTGGCGAAGTGCCCTTTGGAGTTGCAGTTGGCGCACCGCAAGTCCTTATTGGATGCAACTCTTCCAGATAGCTGCTTTGTCGAAGTGCCTCCAGTTTTGCGCTCTGGTAAACGGACTTCCGCGAAGGCTCTCAGAATCTGCATCGGCTCGGAAAAGCACTGTATGCGCGCCTGGTTGCGCAGCGCTGGTGCTGGAATCCCTTCTATGATGTTCTCCAGAAGCTCCTCCAAATCGATGTTGATGTCGTTAGCTAGCATGACCTTGTCCTCGAAATAAGCGGCGAACTTCTCTTCTGGAAGCCATTGACGTCTTTGGAATGCGCTTCTCAGCTCTCCTTTGGACATTTTAACGCCAAACGTCATAATAAGTTGTTCGCAAAGTTGATCGGCCGGCTCCAGAATGCGCGTGGCGTTTGCGTGCAGCCAGCGTTGTGCGTTTCCCTTCAGTTTGGCAATCAGAAGCATATGCATGCAGCCATCGTCTAAATTATACACCTTGCCAATGTTCTGAAGCTGTGTGACCCAATTGCGCGCACACACGCTGCCGTTGTATTCCATTGTAACTTCTTTTGCTAAAGCAAGCGATGCTGCCGGAGATTCCAGTAGTTTGTTTACATTTGTGTTCATGCGTTGATCAACACTTCCATCGATCTGTTTTCCAACACTGGTATTGTCCGGACCAATGTTATCGGTGGTGATGGTCACTTTGGTGCTGTTAAACTTAACAGCGTCGCTGTTGGCGCCAATGTTAGCACTTCTAGAATTTTCCATGGCATTTTCGATGACGTCATGGATTTGGTGAACATGAACGGATTTGTTCTTGTTTGCGCCGTCGATCTCTATGTGAATCCTCTGCAATACGGCCATGCTCGCGTCTATTTCCTCACGAATCTTCTGTAGGGTGGCTTTTTCGGCATCCACGAGCGATAGTTGTTCAAACTCGCAATTCTCCGAGGCTTGCGACGCCATTAGCTGCGCGTCGCCTGAGACCTCTTGCAAGTCTCCACCCTGCTGCTCCTGCAGTATCAGCAAAGATGCAGCTCCATCTGTCCCGTTCACTGGTTCTGCTGCCGGCTGGTTGATTGGTGGCTGATCGTCCTGGCTGCTCGATGTCTTGGCTGGCGGGTCGCCACGTGTCCCCGGAGAAATAGCTTGCAGACGCGCTATTAATTCCGCTTTAGTGCCGGAAGTCGGGCGTCCGAGGGCTCCCAACCAGTTTTTAAGTTGGAGTACCGAGAACTGCTTTAATTCCATGTCAGGCATAGTGAGTTATGACCACTTCTGATGTTGTAAACGCCAAAATGAATCCGGTATAATGCGATCTTTATTATATTAACACACTTTCGACTTCTCTCAATTAACGCACGCCACCGAATGAATCGGCGTCGCTTCTTTTCCTCTACTTATACCTTCCGATGCGTAAGCGAGATAGGTATACGTACGTATTTATCCCTTAATGCTAATGTATGAGATAGACAGAGATGAGAGTGTTATACTTAATTCTAACGGGGCTTTTATCTTGTATGCCTCTTCAATACAATGGGCTTTATCCTGACTCTATGCTAATACAATGTACAGTGGGCCTTATGTGTATCTAGCCTACCACAGAATTTATATTTAAATTAGTTCTTACAATGCTAATACATTTGCATACTCAATTGTAAATTTGTAAACAAAAATTTCACAGCTCAGCTAATAATGCCTGTATCCACTTCAGAATTTGTATTTATATTAGTTTTTACAGGGCTAATTCATTTGCATACTCAATTGTAAATTTGTAAACAAAAAGGTCACAACTCAGCTAATAATGCATTCACTTCAAAATTTGTATTTATATTAGTTTTTACACGGCTAATACATTTGCATGCTCAATTGTAAATTTGTAAACAAAAAGTTTACAACTCAGATAATAGTGCATATATCCACTTCAGAATTTGTAATTATATTAGTTTTTACACGTCTAATACATTTGCATACTTAATTGTAAATTTGTAAACAAAAAGTTCACAACTCAGATAATAATGCATTTATCCACGGCAGAATTTATATTTAAATTAGTTCTTACAATGCTAATACATTTGCATACTCAATTGTAAATTTGTAAACAAAAAGTTCACAACTCAACTAATAATGCATGTATCGACGGCAGAATTTGTACTTATATTAGTTTTTACACGGCTTATACATTTGCATACTCAATTATAAATTTGTAAACAAAAAGTTCACAACTCAGCTAATAATGCCTGAATCCACTTCAGAATTTATATTTATATTAGTTTTTACACGTCTAATACATTTGCATACTCAATTGTAAATTTATAAACCAAAAGTTCACAACTCAGATAATAATGCATATATCCACTTTAGAATTTATATTTAAATTAGATCTTACAATGCTAATACATTTGCATACTCAATTGTAAATTTGTAAACAAAAAGTTCACATCTCAGCTAATAATGCATATATCCACGGCAGAATTTATATTTAAATTAGTTCTTACAATGCTAATACATTTAATTAATTTAATTAATTTATTTATTATATTATCCTAGCACAGCAAGTTTACACTTATAATTGTAGCGCTAGTCACAAAGATTTTGAAATTGTATATACTTAATATTAACACATATGAACTTATATCTATAACGTATTACTACATGTCTTCTAGTTAATAATTGTTTTATTCTTACATTACATTTTACTTTACTTTAAATATTCTTTTATTTGAGATTTAAACTGAGTTGCGGCCCTAATTGTCTTATATCTATGTGGCAGATTGTTCCACAGACGGATAGCATTAGTAAAGAATTGCCTATTTGAGCACAGCGAATTATATCTTGGGCATATATAATTATTCGTTCTAGTTGAGGTAGCAGATTTGAGTTTGTCAAACAAGTATGTTGGTTCATGGGATATCACAATTTTGGGGAAATATAATAGAGTCCTATAGCGAATCCACGAGTTCAAGTTTAAGCCAAGAATTTTATTAGTCAAGTGTGATACATGGTCAAGTCGTTTTAGATTAAAGACATAACGTACAATTGAGTTCAAACCTACAGCCAGCTTGTGCATATCTCGTGTATCGCAGTGTCCAAATACTTCCACTCCATAGAACATAGTTGGTATTAAAATTACCCTGGCTACTAAAAGCCTTATTTGGATCGGGAGGAATGACTTGGAATATGACAGCTGCCTTAGCATACCGTATGTTCGCCCTGTAGCTTTGGATATATGTTTGCTCCAGCTAAGGGTGTTACTAAATGTAAATCCTAAGTTTACTGCACTCTGTTCAAATTGAATCAGCGTGCCATTGATTGCTAGATTTCGAATGTACGTTGTATCAATCGGTTTTTTGGCAATTACTATACACTTTGATTTACTAGGATTTATACACAAGCCATTACCTTTTGCCCACTTATAAATTACATTAAGCATATTATTACTTACACTAACACAAACATTTAACTGCCTAATGGGACTGCTAACATATATTTGCACATCGTCTGCATACAAGTGGACTTCACAATCAGACAAGAGACTGGGCAAATCATTCACATACATGGAAAACAATAATGGACCCAAGACTGATCCTTGAGGAACACCACGTGAGAGTGTAGTGTGTAACGTTGTTTTCTGGCTGCTTTCGAGGATCTGAGCTGCGGGGCACGCTGTAATTTTCCGGCTCTAGCTCGTCGGCTTTGGGGTGGAGGTCTTGCCTACTCAGATCTCGGACACGAACTACGCATTATTACTAATAACGAAGAGAATTGAGCGTGCTTGCGACAAAAATGTGAACTAGAACCAAATCGGGAGAAGAATAAACAAATTCAAACAAAAAAAAAACTAGAAGAGGGGAAGGAACCGAAGAAGAAAGGACAGAGAGAGAGATCCTTAATTTTTTGCGAAGACACAGGTGTTATTGTGTTCGCTATATGCCCACCCAACCTATGATCACCACCGCTAGAGCATGGCTCTGGTGATCTCTTTAGATCCTTACGACCGTGGAGTCATCATCGAGTCGGTAAAACAGTTATTTAAGCCATCATGCTTTCTTTAAACATTACGTTTTAATATAAATTTTGAGATTAATGCTAACATTGTTTATGAATTCATTTGGAAATCAGACTAAGGAATAGGTTATGTATATATATATGCTTAAATAATACTAAAAAAATATAATATCTTTTAATATGTGTAGTTGTTTAATTTAATTTAATTTTTGTTTTGAACGCTGCTCTGGTTCGCCTTTTTTTAAATGGCTAATTTAATTTGCTTCATTTTCTCGGAAAAATTCAATAATAATCAAAGTTTAATTTTTTCTTTTAGCAGACGTAGTTCCTTATTTAATTTCTAGAAATATTTTCTCTTCAAAGTAATTCATTATTTTTTTTTTTTTTTTTTTTTTAAATATGTAGTGATTTTAATTCAACCTTATCTTTTAGCATTGTGTAGAAACGTATTTTTATGTTCTTTTCCTCTTTGCTTTTGTTTAAACTTTTAATACACTTCGTTTACTTTTGCATTAACACTCACTCATTTTTCTTTTCCATCGGCGAAGATCGATCTCCCTCGAAGTGAGCTGGAATTCAATGGTTGCAAGTTTCATGGCATTAGTTTGAACAAAAGCGGAAAAATTGACTTTTCTACCTACTCTATTCTTCACATTAAGCAAGAAAATAATACGAGTTACTTAAATATAATTATTTAAAAATTTCTTTAACTTTTTTATTTAAAAATTATTAATTCGTTTTATAACTTCATAAAGAAGGTTCTTCTCATCAATATTGACTTCTAGTCGCAGCAAAGTTAACAAAGAAAAACTCATTCGCAAGAGTTATGACACGCCATGTAGGTCGAGGTCAAATGTAGGCAGTTGGAAAAATCAAAATTTAGTCGAAGTTCAAATCCGGAGATTAAACAATTTAATTGTTGCCCTTAATTCGTTTTAATCGCATTTACACTTCCTATGGCCACTGATCGAGACCTCTGGCTAACAATATTCATGGCTCCGGCCAATAGTCAAAGCGCAAAAAGACACAGAGGTCATGCCACGGTCAATCATTTGGAGCCTCTGCCCACTGCCTAACTTGCAACTAAATTTGCCACAACTACATAGTCGGCCACTAAATGATGTTGCGCAGTCGCGCTGTTGGCCGATTTATTCGCACAAGCACAGTATTTTAAAATCCTCTCTCCTTCCGGCTTCCTAGCCCTTCATCCCCTCCTCAGGGGGTGCTCCTCGGGACCGGAACTTTAATGCTGCTTGCTGGGCTCGATCCACTGAATAAAATATATCCACAGTAAGCACCAAATAAATAACTCTATTTCACAATTAATTTACCCGCTGATTGAAAAGGTTTCCAACAAAAATAAAAGAGGGTTTCCAAGATATAACCTCTCTCTCGGTGCTGGTCGACGCCTGCGTTGGATTTGCTATCTTCACTGGCAATTAATTCGGCGACCTGGGCAACAAAAGGGGTTACGCACTGTACACCGGCACTGACAGCTCTTGTCTACTCACTTGGGATTCCTTAAGATCTGGCAAAAAAAAAACTTCTCCTCCCGATACACTGTCTCAGTGGACTTGGCACTTTATATGGCTTTATGTGGCGGGAGCAATTTGAGGGCTTGTGCACTCCACCGATTCTCAATTCGAAAAGAATTTAGTACGGAAACGGATGGAGTGAATTAGGTGCAGCTCAGTGCAAAAAAATTTCCTAATTGGAAATAGAGCTTTCCAGATCTCCCCTGGCGCCGCTGTGAGTTATCTAGTATATCTGCAAGAATATGGTCTTGCAAAAAAAACAAACCATATACGTGCAGCTGCCGAATTTTACGCATGTGCATTGGAAGCTCGGCTTAAAAACTGCGAAAACTGTTGCCTGCTTTTAAGCTGACATCTGTTTGTGCCACCATATACGCCCCAAAGCTTGGCCTAAAATTCACCCAATCTGTAGCATGCTTCTAGGCCCACAAAAATATCTCGTAGATCTTCAGTCGCCACTACAAAAGCCCCCCCGGTAACATCTGGCTAGGGTATATATCTCACTGATACCCTAGACTGATGCCGACTGAAGACACCTCATTGGCGAATATCCTTCGCATGGTAGGTACCCAATAGTTTCCCTTGCAAATCTTCTAGCTCGTAGTAAGAGTTTCCTAATCTTCTGCGCACTCTGGCTTTTACAAAGGAAGGACCGAACTTAGCATTGTACCCTGTCTGGAAACAGCTCTGCTTAAAGTTTCTTCGAAATACTTCTTGCCCTTCAGCATAGGATACAACTCGAGACCGAAGATTGTACTTCTTTTCGTTTTCGGAGTGCTTTTCCAGCATCCGCTTGCATGCTTTCTCCCGCACTATCTCAAACGAGTCTTGACGACTGAACTTCAAAGATCTGTCATCCAATAGGTTGAGCTTCCTCAACAAAGAGTACGTGGAACCAGAAGTTACCATGTGTTGTCCGAAAACCATGTAATAAGGAGATGTTCCTAGGCTCGAATGTACGGAAGATCTCAACGCACAACTAATCCGCCCTAAGTGTTCGTCCCAATCTTTCTGATCAGGCCGCAAATACGCTCTAATTGCAGCGATAACTGATCGGTTAACGCGCTCGGAGGCGTTGGCCTGAGGAGAATGCACAGCAGTAAGCGTATGCGTAATGCAGTACTGCTGAACTAATTTTTGAAAAGCGTGCGACCGGAATTGAGATCCATTGTCTGACACTATCGTTTCGGGAATGCCATACGACATAAACAATTCTCCTTCCAAATATTTTATAACGCCACCCGCATCTATCTTCTTTACTGGCTTGAGAAATACATACTTGGAAAAATGGTCGAGAACGATAAAAATCCCAATATTTCCACCTCTGGATCTGGGGTATGGTCCAAGAAAATCTATGAATAGTCTTTGGAAAAATCGTTGACTATCTGGTGCTTTTCCTAACGGTGGTCGCAAAACATAATTTGGTGCTTTTGTAGTTTTGCACACCTCACAAGCATTTATATAGGCCTTAACGTCCGTCACAAGTCCAGGCCAGAAATAATAACGCCTTACTCTTTCAATGGTTTTGTGTATCCCACCATGAGAAGACAACGAACTATCGTGAGCGCGAGAAAGTATCTCAGGAACCAGTTCCTTCGGCACCCAGAGCTTCCAGGCATATTCATCGTGCACTTGCTCTCCAGTCAGATGCTCAGCCTTTCGGTAAATGTAACCGTTATCGGTCCTAAGATCAGGAAAATTCGTCTGATTTGCACTCACTTTCTGCACTAATTCGGTGTATTCCGCTGATTTGAAATGATCGGAATTTAGATCTACAAGAAATCCCTCCTGCAAGTCTATCGCAGCTATCAGGTCTTCGTTTACCCGAGACAAGGAGTCGGGCACTACGTTAAGCGAACCTTTGCGATGCTCAATCTCAAAATCATACCTTTGTAAGGCCAAAGCCCATCGAGCTAGTCGTGAATTCAGGTCATGGTTGGACATTAACCATTTTAATGACGCATGATCGGTTATGATTTTATATCTATGTCCTTCCACATACGCCCTGAAATTTTTAAGAGCCACGATCGCAGCGAGACATTCTTGCTCTGTGACGGTATAATTTCGTTGCGCCTTATTTAATTTCTTCGAAATAAAGGCAATAGGACGCTCATCTCCTTCTTCCGAAACTTGAACTAACACAGCTCCAACTCCGGTCTTACTCGCGTCGCAATGTATTGCGAACGGTTTCGAAAAATCGGGGCTGCATAATACCGGAGCCTCGCTAAGACATTGCTTTAGCTTCTCGAAAGATTCTACTGCTGCCTCAGTCAAACTGAATCTTCTTTTTGTGGTCATCAGATCTGTTAAAGGAGCAGCAAGAGACGCAAAATTAGGGACGAACTTGCGATACCATCCGCAAAGACCCATAAAACTACGCAAATTACGCAAAGTTTTTGGTAAAGGAAAATCCCTAATTGCGGCAACCTTTTCGGGATCAGTTCGAATTCCTCCATCGCCGATTATATGGCCCAAGTATCGCACCCTCAGCATGCAGAAATGACTTTTGCCAATATTGATCGTCAAGCCTGCACGCCTTATGTGTAAAGCAACCTCCCTTAGCACTTCTAAATGCCTCTCAAAACTTGCAGACACTATCAGCAGATCGTCTAAGTAAATGAAAACTTCGTTCCTCAGATGAGCTGGCACCACTTTGTCCATCAATCGAGACATAGTGCTTGTGGCATTGCAAAGCCCGAACGACATAACTTTGAACTGATAGAGGGGTCTACCAGGGACAGTAAACGCCGTCTTGTCGCGAGAAGAAATTTCTAAAGGCACTTGCCAATACGCGTCTTTTAGGTCAAGGCTTGTTATATACTCAGCCTTCGGCAAGCGACTCAATATACCACTAATTTGTGGAAGAGGATATGCATCCTTTTCGGTGAAACTGTTCACCTTGCGACAGTCCAAACAAATTCTAACCTTTCCAGGTTTCGTAACCATCACGATTGGAGATGACCAAGAACTGTCGGACTCTTCGATTACTCCTAATTGTATCATCCTGTCGATTTCAGCATACATTGCCTTCTCTACAGCAGGTGAGACAGGATAATGCCGTTGTTTTATTGGTTTAGCTGTACCTACATCAATGGAATGTGATATTAGGTTAGTTTTACCGAGACCTTCTTGGCTAAACGATGGGAAACAATTAACGACATTCGTTAGTTTAGCTTTATCTATATCGGACAATTTGTGCTGATCTATTTTGACTTTGCAGTCCGTCTCCGTTGAGTCTAACTCAGATATGTTTAAATTTCTGGGGAGAAGATCATAAAGCCTCCAGAAGTCTATCCCTAGATATAGATCCTGTTTCAGTGAGGGCACTATGTAAATTTTTAACCGGTTCTTTACTTCGGCGTATTCCACCTCAGCTTGGAAAAACCCTGTTATCTGCTGTGATCGACCATCGGCTGTTGTAGCATTACTCTTGATTACTTTGAAATCCCCTTTGGTCATTACCTCACGAGCTAAGTTACCTCCCACACAACTAATCGATGCTCCGGAGTCTAAAAGGCCGTAAATTACTCGATCTAGCACACGAATTGGCAAAAAGGGTCGAGGATCTTTAGGTCCTGACGGTAGTGAATTTATGTACTCGATGCCAATTCTACATTGCTTGACATTTCGCCAGAATGATTTTATTCGAGTAGAATTTCGAGACTTATGTTTCTGTAAATCATGTAAATAGTTATCTTCTGGTATAGTTATCCCCTTTAACATTGGGATTTTGCTATGTAGCAAAGGACTAGCAGGTATTTGTTGTTCGTCAGGGAATGGAATTTGAGTAATATTTGCTGTATCTACTACTCTTCGGTCATCGTGGCTTGGCTTCTGACGGCACTCGAAGGCTTCTGTCTGTATTGCGACTTCGACATGCCGGCCTTGGAGTTTTTTGCACACTTACTACAGCTTGGTTTGTAAGTATTTGCAGCTCCACAACCGTAGCAGAATACTCTTCTTTCGGATACGCAATCCTGATATCTATGCCCTTCCTTGCGACAATTCCAACATAATAAGGAAAACGCTTCGACATCAGCCTCGTTTTCAGACTCAGATTCTACCTGAGTTTCACATCCCTGATTAAGTTCAGATACTTCCCGTCTAAACGGAGAGCTCCGCGCGTAGCCACTGCACCGCTTAACGTCGGCTAAGAAAGCTTCACGCCTGCGGCAAATCTGTCTTAGATCTGAGACAGTATTAATATCAATGTTCAATATCTCATGTCTTATTTCTGGACGCAAATTGTTTCTAATAACTCGAATTAATTTACTTGACGTCCATGGATGTTCAAGCTGATCGGCTAAGCAAGATATTGTATCATAAAACGAATCAAAAGATTCATTTGGCTTTTGTTTTGTGTTTCTAATTAGCTCTTCGATATCGCCATCGTCTCTGCTCTGGCGAAACTGGAGACGCAAAGCTGAACAGAAAGTGTCCCAATGAATCTCGCCGTGCGCTTTATGATAACGCCAATAAAATTCATTGGCTTTCCCTTCAAAAAGGACGCTTGCGTGTCTACAGAGTAGATCGAAATTGCTACCTAACGTCTCTCGGGTTAGAGTATCTACTCTATAAATAAAATTATCTACAGATACTCCTATTCCTGTAAATTTTATTTTCCAGCCATTGAGGATATGCACGACCTTATCTGGTCGGTTCACCAAATCGGATGTAGTGCTTCTCTGGGAAGCGGGAGAGTTCGGTGCCAAGAGGACTTGTCTTGAACTGCTTCGAGTTTCATTCCTAGTTTCGACCCTTTCATCATCGTTTCCTAGCGATCGACTTGAAGAACGTTCACTCTGAGAATTGTCACTCCCACGACTGTTGCTTGCTACCACCCTGGTTATGCTGTCAGCTACTGCATTTTGAATTAAATCGGTCATCCTTTCCGAAAGCGTAGCGAGTAATCTTCGCTCCATGGCCAATAATGTTACAGCATTTGCTGTTATAACGCTTGAATTGCTACCCCCACTGTTATTAGCTTGTGCACTTTGTCCTGAGGTCGAAGCTGTATTATCTAATGCTTGCTGAGCGACTGTATCTAAAGGCTGTCGTTTCTTCGACCCACTTCGAGTTTGTCTCTAAGATACTTCACTAGGCTTTGAAATCGCTGGTCTACTAGATACTTTACACACCGGACATAGTGCGCTATCCTTCCAATGAGCTTCTATGCATCGCTTGTGAAACTCGTGTCGGCAACTGGTTAAAAAAACCTCAGCAGGATCTATGTCTGCTGTACATAACGGACAAACTGCCTTTGGGCTTGACTCAGCTCCTTTTTCAGGAGTTCGATTTACCAACATCATTCCCACGAGATACCAAAATTTTGTTTAAATGCGAAAAAAGTATAAATGTAACCAACTGCAATTATTATTTTTTTTGAAATATTTCTTTGTTTTGCTTCTTTGCGATAAGTAAAGCCAAAAATATAGAGAAATAAAGATATAATATTTATATACGTAATAAATGTGTTTACCGAACTCTTGATTAACTGTCACACGTCTCGAAGGATCATAATAAAAAAAATCAATTTTCTCAGAAATGTTAAGATTGAAAAGTGAAAACTTTTGATTAGTTTTAACCCTATTTAAAAGAGGGAAGCTGTATTTCTTTATTCCAAATTCGGACAGCGATTAGTTCAGAAACAGATGTGCATGTATTCCGGAATATGATCAAAAGAAACTAAGACTTCAAAAGAAATAAAAGAATAAAAGATGTTTTATATACTCTTTCTGGATATAGCACGACTCGGAAGAAATGTCTATATTTTCCGTGTAGTTGAGTTTTGAGTTGAGACTAGTTCAGTGACTCAGTGTTATAAACTGGGACAGAAGATGAGCTCTCTGTATCGCTTCCTCTGTTTTCCTCATCTTTACTAGCCACCTTGTCATCTCTTTAAGTTTAGAAAATTAATCTTTTGCTTCCTTGTGAATCTGGCCAATTGAGAACACAGATATTTATCTCAGCTGTTTTCCAAGACTTTCAAGAAAAACAAAAAAAAATGTTTTGATATAGGCTTGAAGGAAATTGAAAGAAAAATAGAATTATTGAAATGGAAAGAATTTATTTACCCTCGAGTTTTATTAAAGTATCTTTAATAAATCCACACACGTTAAACTCTGGCCAGTTAGGACTACTAATACTCGCAAAACTGTTATCCAAGAATTTTTTTGACAAGAGAGGATTAAATAAACAGGATTGAATTTGTTTATCCGCGAGTCTTAATAAAAAAAATCTTTTAATAAGGCCACACAAGTTGGGCGCCACTTTTCTTATTAATAATAATTAATTATTACTGTAGTGTGTAACGTTGTTTTCTGGCTGCTTTCGAGGATCTGAGCTATTCCTGTAAATTTTATTTTCCAGCCATTGAGGATATGCACGACCTTATCTGGTCGGTTCACCAAATCGGATGTAGTGCTTCTCTGGGAAGCGGGAGAGTTCGGTGCCAAGAGGACTTGTCTTGAACTGCTTCGAGTTTCATTCCTAGTTTCGACCCTTTCATCATCGTTTCCTAGCGATCGACTTGAAGAACGTTCACTCTGAGAATTGTCACTCCCACGACTGTTGCTTGCTACCACCCTGGTTATGCTGTCAGCTACTGCATTTTGAATTAAATCGGTCATCCTTTCCGAAAGCGTAGCGAGTAATCTTCGCTCCATGGCCAATAATGTTATAGCATTTGCTGTTATAACGCTTGAATTGCTACCCCCACTGTTATTAGCTTGTGCACTTTGTCCTGAGGTCGAAGCTGTATTATCTAATGCTTGCTGAGCGACTGTATCTAAAGGCTGTCGTTTCTTCGACCCACTTCGAGTTTGTCTCTAAGATACTTCACTAGGCTTTGAAATCGCTGGTCTACTAGATACTTTACACACCGGACATAGTGCGCTATCCTTCCAATGAGCTTCTATGCATCGCTTGTGAAACTCGTGTCGGCAACTGGTTATAAAAACCTCAGCAGGATCTATGTCTGCTGTACATAACGGACAAACTGCCTTTGGGCTTGACTCAGCTCCTTTTTCAGGAGTTCGATTTACCAACATCATTCCCACGAGATACCAAAATTTTGTTTAAATGCGAAAAAAGTATAAATGTAACCAACTGCAATTATTATTTTTTTTGAAATATTTCTTTGTTTTGCTTCTTTGCGATAAGTAAAGCCAAAAATATAGAGAAATAAAGATATAATATTTATATACGTAATAAATGTGTTTACCGAACTCTTGATTAACTGTCACACGTCTCGAAGGATCATAATAAAAAAAATCAATTTTCTCAGAAATGTTAAGATTGAAAAGTGAAAACTTTTGATTAGTTTTAACCCTATTTAAAAGAGGGAAGCTGTATTTCTTTATTCCAAATTCGGACAGCGATTAGTTCAGAAACAGATGTGCATGTATTCCGGAATATGATCAAAAGAAACTAAGACTTCAAAAGAAATAAAAGAATAAAAGATGTTTTATATACTCTTTCTGGATATAGCACGACTCGGAAGAAATGTCTATATTTTCCGTGTAGTTGAGTTTTGAGTTGAGACTAGTTCAGTGACTCAGTGTTATAAACTGGGACAGAAGATGAGCTCTCTGTATCGCTTCCTCTGTTTTCCTCATCTTTACTAGCCACCTTGTCATCTCTTTAAGTTTAGAAAATTAATCTTTTGCTTCCTTGTGAATCTGGCCAATTGAGAACACAGATATTTATCTCAGCTGTTTTCCAAGACTTTCAAGAAAAACAAAAAAAAATGTTTTGATATAGGCTTGAAGGAAATTGAAAGAAAAATAGAATTATTGAAATGGAAAGAATTTATTTACCCTCGAGTTTTATTAAAGTATCTTTAATAAATCCACACACGTTAAACTCTGGCCAGTTAGGACTACTAATACTCGCAAAACTGTTATCCAAGAATTTTTTTGACAAGAGAGGATTAAATAAACAGGATTGAATTTGTTTATCCGCGAGTCTTAATAAAAAAAATCTTTTACTAAGGCCACACAAGTTGGGCGCCACTTTTCTTATTAATAATAATTAATTATTACTGTAGTGTGTAACGTTGTTTTCTGGCTGCTTTCGAGGATCTGAGCTGCGGGGCACGCTGTAATTTTCCGGCTCTAGCTCGTCGGCTTTGGGGTGGAGGTCTTGCCTACTCAGATCTCGGACACGAACTACGCATTATTACTAATAACGAAGAGAATTGAGCGTGCTTGCGACAAAAATGTGAACTAGAACCAAATCGGGAGAAGAATAAACAAATTCAAAAAAAAAAAAAACTAGAAGAGGGGAAGGAACCGAAGAAGAAAGGACAGAGAGAGAGATCCTTAATTTTTTGCGAAGACACAGGTGTTATTGTGTTCGCTATATGCCCACCCAACCTATGATCACCACCGC
Source organism: Drosophila kikkawai (assembly GCF_030179895.1). Taxonomy (NCBI): domain Eukaryota; kingdom Metazoa; phylum Arthropoda; class Insecta; order Diptera; family Drosophilidae; genus Drosophila; species Drosophila kikkawai. The sequence continues at coordinate 48,501 of NW_027222438.1, read as the reverse complement.
TAGAGCATGGCTCTGGTGATCCCTTTAGATCCTTACGACCGTGGAGTCATCATCGAGTCGGTAAAACAGTTATTTAAGCCATCATGCTTTCTTTAAACATTACGTTTTAATATAAATTTTGAGATTAATGCTAACATTGTTTATGAATTCATTTGGAAATCAGACTAAGGAATAGGTTATGTATATATATATGCTTAAATAATACTAAAAAAATATAATATCTTTTAATATGTGTAGTTGTTTAATTTAATTTAATTTTTGTTTTGAACGCTGCTCTGGTTCGCCTTTTTTTAAATGGCTAATTTAATTTGCTTCATTTTCTCGGAAAAATTCAATAATAATCAAAGTTTAATTTTTTCTTTTAGCAGACGTAGTTCCTTATTTAATTTCTAGAAATATTTTCTCTTCAAAGTAATTCATTATTTATTTTTTTTTTTTTTAAATATGTAGTGATTTTAATTCAACCTTATCTTTTAGCATTGTGTAGAAACGTATTTTTATGTTCTTTTCCTCTTTGCTTTTGTTTAAACTTTTAATACACTTCGTTTACTTTTGCATTAACACTCACTCATTTTTCTTTTCCATCGGCGAAGATCGATCTCCCTCGAAGTGAGCTGGAATTCAATGGTTGCAAGTTTCATGGCATTAGTTTGAACAAAAGCGGAAAAATTGACTTTTCTACCTACTCTATTCTTCACATTAAGCAAGAAAATAATACGAGTTACTTAAATATAATTATTTAAAAATTTCTTTAACTATTTAAAAATTATTAATTCGTTTTATAACTTCATAAAGAAGGTTCGCAGCAAAGTTAACAAAGAAAAACTCATTCGCAAGAGTTATGACACGCCATGTAGGTCGAGGTCAAATGTAGGCAGTTGGAAAAATCAAAATTTAGTCGAAGTTCAAATCCGGAGATTAAACAATTTAATTGTTGCCCTTAATTCGTTTTAATCGCATTTACACTTCCTATGGCCACTGATCGAGACCTCTGGCTAACAATATTCATGGCTCCGGCCAATAGTCAAAGCGCAAAAAGACACAGAGGTCATGCCACGGTCAATCATTTGGAGCCTCTGCCCACTGCCTAACTTGCAACCAAATTTGCCACAACTACATAGTCGGCCACTAAATGATGTTGCGCAGTCGCGCTGTTGGCCGATTTATTCGCACAAGCACAGTATTTTAAAATCCTCTCTCCTTCCGGCTTCCTAGCCCTTCATCCCCTCCTCAGGGGGTGCTCCTCGGGACCGGAACTTTAATGCTGCTTGCTGGGCTCGATCCACTGAATAAAATATATCCACAGTAAGCACCAAATAAATAACTCTATTTCACAATTAATTTACCCGCTGATTGAAAAGGTTTCCAACAAAAATAAAAGAGGGTTTCCAAGATATAACCTCTCTCTCGGTGCTGGTCGACGCCTGCGTTGGATTTGCTATCTTCACTGGCAATTAATTCGGCGACCTGGGCAACAAAAGGGGTTATGCACTGTACACCGGCACTGACAGCTCTTGTCTACTCACTTGGGTTTCCTTAAGATCTGGCAAAAAAAAAACTTCTCCTCCCGATACACTGTCTCAGTGAACTTGGCACTTTATATGGCTTTATGTGGCGGGAGCAATTTGAGGGCTTGTGCACTCCACCGATTCTCAATTCGAAAAGAATTTAGTACGGAAACGGATGGAGTGAATTAGGTGCAGCTCAGTGCAAAAAAAATTTCCTAATTGGAAATAGAGCTTTCCAGATCTCCCCTGGCGCCGCTGTGAGTTATCTAGTATATCTGCAAGAATATGGTCTTGCAAAAAAAACAAACCATATACGTGCAGCTGCCGAATTTTACGCATGTGCATTGGAAGCTCGGCTTAAAAACTGCGAAAACTGTTGCCTGCTTTTAAGCTGACATCTGTTTGTGCCACCATATACGCCCCAAAGCTTGGCCTAAAATTCACCCAATCTGTAGCATGCTTCTAGGCCCACAAAAATATCTCGTAGATCTTCAGTCGCCACTACAAGAGTTGGCAAAAGTCGGAAGTCCTAGCACCTACAACCACTGCTTGTAGCCTATCACAAAGATAGGATTCTATAAATCGAACTGCAGTACACGAGAAATTAAAGTGGTTTTTTAGTTTTGTTCTTAAAATATGGTGATTGACAGAGTCAAATGCTTTACTATGGTCAAGAAGGGTCAAAAAAGTCACACAATTATTGTCAAGTTTTTGTCGAATGTCTTCCACGATATTTGTTATTGCACTCACACAACTTCTCTTTTTCCGAAAACCCGACTGCTGTGGTGAAAGTAACGAATTCCTTTCAAGGAACTTCTGAATTTGTTGGGACATTAGGTTTTCAAGCACTTTGGCAAGAAAAGGAAGGATTGAAATTGGCCTATAGTCTTTATTGGGTTTTAGCACTGGGATTATTTTAGCTATTTTCCAAGATGATGGGAATGTGGAGGTAGTAATTGCAGAATTGTAAATATGTGTAATATGTGGGAGAAGTAAGGGCAACATTATTTTTATAAATTTAGGATTGACATTGTCTAAGCCTTCCGCATTAGACTTTATCTTGAGTATGCTCTCCAAGACATCACATTGATCAACACACACAAAGCTAAAACTATTATCACAGTGAATTATATTATTAAGGTACTGGTTAGATGTAGCTTCAGGCACATCAATTTGAGAGAACGATCGACATAGTTTTTCAACATCGACGTTGCTATCGACGCTTTGCTTAACCCTCCCTATTCCTACTTTACTTAATTCTCGCAAAGTTTGCATACTCAATTGTAAATTTGTAAACAAAAAGTTCACAACTCAGCTAATAATGCTTGTATCCACGGCAGAATTTGTACTTATATTAGTTTTTACACGTCTAATACATTTGCATACTTAATTGTAAATTTGTAAACAAAAAGTTCACAACTCAGATAATAATGCATATATCCACTTCAGAATTTGTATTTATATTAGTTTTTACATGGCTAATACATTTGCATACTCAATTGTAAATTTGTAAACAAAAAGTTCACATCTCAGCTAATAATGCATATATCCACGGCAGAATTTATATTTAAATTAGTTCTTACAATGCTAATACATTTGCATACTCAATTGTAAATTTGTAAACAAAAAGTTCACAACTCAGCTAATAATGCTTGTATCCACGGCAGAATTTGTACTTATATTAGTTTTTACACGGCTTATACATTTGCATACTCAATTGTAAATGTGTAAATGAATCCTGAATCCACTTCAGAATTTATATTTATATTAGTTTTTACACGTCTAATACATTTGCATATTCAATTGTAAATTTGTAAACAAAAAGTTCACATCTCAGCTATAATGCATGTATCCACGGCAGAATTTATATTTAAATTAGTTCTTACAATGCTAATACATTTGCATACTCAATTGTAAATTTGTAAACAAAAAGTTCACAACTCAGCTAATAATGCATGTATCGACGCACAGTAGCGCCTCTCGAACAATTAGCGTTGCAAAAATCAAAAAAGTCATGTTCGCAAAAACGATTTTAACCATACTTATTCAACAGGAAATTTAACAAGGATTCAGAATCTGCAATAAAATAAATTTTAAGATTTTTTTTGTAGAAGTTATGAGCATTTAAAGTTGAACTTTGTTTCGTTTTTTGCATCATAAAAAAAAATGTGTAAATTGGTCGACTTTCAGGTAATATTACAAAAAAACCATAAAACCAATGGTTATGGTTTTTACTTTAAATGATAGATACATTCATAAACTATTAAAGAATCTAAAAAAAACGACACTTTGGTTTGGGCTTCTACAGGTAAATCGCTACCTGCCAGGTGTCCATTTTTTTCACCTTTTTCTACCTAAAGTAGTCTATATCTTCTGACGCCAATGAAAGCCACTGACTACACTATGACTACAAGTTCCGTGGATATTTCCTGGATCAGAATTAACTTTCATCGGCTGCGTCGAGCTGCGTCTGCGGAAATGCAACGCAAAAAACCAAAACAACTCAGGGTAAAATATACCAAAATACCGACACAATTTCATACATTTCAAGAAATATACTAACTGAAGCGCGTGGCGGTTACACTTCGAATTAAAAAAAATTTTTTTTTTTCAGTTTTCAAATTATTTTTATTTGAGCAAATACATAAAAATAAACATAAAAAATTAAATAAAAATTTTTGTTTAAAAATTGTTTTCATTGAAAAAAAATTATTTTTTCACTTTGATACCCTTTAAAAAGGCGTATTTGTGGGCGTGGTACTTTATGCAGTACATATATATATTTTACAACAATTACCTGTCCAATGCCGTTTCAATTATTCGATTACCTTATTTGGTTCAAAAGATATGATTTTTGCAACGCTAAATGAGAAAAGGCGCTACTGTGCGACGGCAGAATTTGTACTTATATTAGTTTTTACACGGCTTATACATTTGCATACTCAATTGTAAATTTGTAAACAAAAAGTTCACAACTCAGCTAATAATGCCTGAATCCACTTCAGAATTTATATTTAAATTAGTTTTTACACGTCTAATACATTTGCATACTCAATTGTAAATTTGTAAACAAAAATTCACAACTCAGATAATAATGCATATATCCACTTTAGAATTTATATTTAAATTAGTTCTTACAATGCTAATACATTTGCATACTCAATTGTAAATTTGTAAACAAAAAGTTCACAACTCAGATAATAATGCATATATCCACGGCAGAATTTATATTTAAATTAGTTCTTACAATGCTAATACATTTGCATACTCAATTGTAAATTTGTAAACAAAAAGTTCACAACTCCGCTAATAATGCATGTATCCACGGCAGAATTTGTACTTATATTAGTTTTTAGAAGGCTAATACATTTGCATACTCAATTGTAAATTTGTAAACAAAAAGTTCACAACTCCGCTAAAAATGTCTGTATCCACATCAGAATATGTATTTATAATAGTTTTACACGGCTAATACATTTGCATACTCAATTGTAAATTTGAAAACAAAAAGTTCACAACTCAGCTAATAATGCCTGAATCCACTTCAGAATTTGTATTTATATTAGTTTTTACACGGCTAATACATTTGCATACTCAATTGCAAATTTGTAAACAAAAAGTTCACATCTCAGCTAATAATGCATGTATCGACGCACAGTAGCGCCTCTCGAACAATTAGCGTTGCAAAAATCAAAAAAGTCATGTTCGCAAAAACGATTTTAACCATACTTATTCAACAGGAAATTTAACAAGGATTCAGAATCTGCAATAAAATCAATTTTAAGATTTTTTTTGTAGAAGTTATGAGCATTTAAAGTTGAACTTTGTTTCGTTTTTTGCATCATAAAAAAAAAATGTGTAAATTGGTCGACTTTCAGGTAATATTACAAAAAAACCATAAAACCAATGGTTATGGTTTTTACTTTAAATGATAGATACATTCATAAACTATTAAAGAATCTAAAAAAAACGACACTTTGGTTTGGGCTTCTACAGGTAAATCGCTACCTGCCAGGTGTCCATTTTTTTCACCTTTTTCTACCTAAAGTAGTCTATATCTTCTGACGCCAATGAAAGCCACTGACTACACTATGACTACAAGTTCCGTGGATATTTCCTGGATCAGAATTAACTTTCATCGGCTGCGTCGTCAAAAGATTCATTTGGCTTTTGTTTTGTGTTTCTAATTAGCTCTTCGATATCGCCATCGTCTCTGCTCTGGCGAAACTGGAGACGCAAAGCTGAACAGAAAGTGTCCCAATGAATCTCGCCGTGCGCTTTATGATAACGCCAATAAAATTCATTGGCTTTCCCTTCAAAAAGGACGCTTGCGTGTCTACAGAGTAGATCGAAATTGCTACCTAACGTCTCTCGGGTTAGAGTATCTACTCTATAAATAAAATTATCTACAGATACTCCTATTCCTGTAAATTTTATTTTCCAGCCATTGAGGATATGCACGACCTTATCTGGTCGGTTCACCAAATCGGATGTAGTGCTTCTCTGGGAAGCGGGAGAGTTCGGTGCCAAGAGGACTTGTCTTGAACTGCTTCGAGTTTCATTCCTAGTTTCGACCCTTTCATCATCGTTTCCTAGCGATCGACTTGAAGAACGTTCACTCTGAGAATTGTCACTCCCACGACTGTTGCTTGCTACCACCCTGGTTATGCTGTCAGCTACTGCATTTTGAATTAAATCGGTCATCCTTTCCGAAAGCGTAGCGAGTAATCTTCGCTCCATGGCCAATAATGTTATAGCATTTGCTGTTATAACGCTTGAATTGCTACCCCCACTGTTATTAGCTTGTGCACTTTGTCCTGAGGTCGAAGCTGTATTATCTAATGCTTGCTGAGCGACTGTATCTAAAGGCTGTCGTTTCTTCGACCCACTTCGAGTTTGTCTCTAAGATACTTCACTAGGCTTTGAAATCGCTGGTCTACTAGATACTTTACACACCGGACATAGTGCGCTATCCTTCCAATGAGCTTCTATGCATCGCTTGTGAAACTCGTGTCGGCAACTGGTTAAAAAAACCTCAGCAGGATCTATGTCTGCTGTACATAACGGACAAACTGCCTTTGGGCTTGACTCAGCTCCTTTTTCAGGAGTTCGATTTACCAACATCATTCCCACGAGATACCAAAATTTTGTTTAAATGCGAAAAAAGTATAAATGTAACCAACTGCAATTATTATTTTTTTTTAAATATTTCTTTGTTTTGCTTCTTTGCGATAAGTAAAGCCAAAAATATAGAGAAATAAAGATATAATATTTATATACGTAATAAATGTGTTTACCGAACTCTTGATTAACTGTCACACGTCTCGAAGGATCATAATAAAAAAAATCAATTTTCTCAGAAATGTTAAGATTGAAAAGTGAAAACTTTTGATTAGTTTTAACCCTATTTAAAAGAGGGAAGCTGTATTTCTTTATTCCAAATTCGGACAGCGATTAGTTCAGAAACAGATGTGCATGTATTCCGGAATATGATCAAAAGAAACTAAGACTTCAAAAGAAATAAAAGAATAAAAGATGTTTTATATACTCTTTCTGGATATAGCACGACTCGGAAGAAATGTCTATATTTTCCGTGTAGTTGAGTTTTGAGTTGAGACTAGTTCAGTGACTCAGTGTTATAAACTGGGACAGAAGATGAGCTCTCTGTATCGCTTCCTCTGTTTTCCTCATCTTTACTAGCCACCTTGTCATCTCTTTAAGTTTAGAAAATTAATCTTTTGCTTCCTTGTGAATCTGGCCAATTGAGAACACAGATATTTATCTCAGCTGTTTTCCAAGACTTTCAAGAAAAACAAAAAAAAATGTTTTGATATAGGCTTGAAGGAAATTGAAAGAAAAATAGAATTATTGAAATGGAAAGAATTTATTTACCCTCGAGTTTTATTAAAGTATCTTTAATAAATCCACACACGTTAAACTCTTGCCAGTTAGGACTACTAATACTCGCAAAACTGTTATCCAAGAATTTTTTTGACAAGAGAGGATTAAATAAACAGGATTGAATTTGTTTATCCGCGAGTCTTAATAAAAAAAATCTTTTACTAAGGCCACACAAGTTGGGCGCCACTTTTCTTATTAATAATAATTAATTATTACTGTAGTGTGTAACGTTGTTTTCTGGCTGCTTTCGAGGATCTGAGCTATTCCTGTAAATTTTATTTTCCAGCCATTGAGGATATGCACGACCTTATCTGGTCGGTTCACCAAATCGGATGTAGTGCTTCTCTGGGAAGCGGGAGAGTTCGGTGCCAAGAGGACTTGTCTTGAACTGCTTCGAGTTTCATTCCTAGTTTCGACCCTTTCATCATCGTTTCCTAGCGATCGACTTGAAGAACGTTCACTCTGAGAATTGTCACTCCCACGACTGTTGCTTGCTACCACCCTGGTTATGCTGTCAGCTACTGCATTTTGAATTAAATCGGTCATCCTTTCCGAAAGCGTAGCGAGTAATCTTCGCTCCATGGCCAATAATGTTATAGCATTTGCTGTTATAACGCTTGAATTGCTACCCCCACTGTTATTAGCTTGTGCACTTTGTCCTGAGGTCGAAGCTGTATTATCTAATGCTTGCTGAGCGACTGTATCTAAAGGCTGTCGTTTCTTCGACCCACTTCGAGTTTGTCTCTCGAAATAGTTCGAACCATCTTGGAACACGGACGTGTTTACTTTTACTCCGCATTAAATCCATTTTATTAATCGAAATAATCGTCAAAATCTCATAACTTTGCTTTTTTCCTGCAAAACAAACATAGTTCTGCAGCGATTATATCGAAGTAAACAATAATTTGCACTATTTACATTGTTTTTTAACAACTAAAAAGCTTGTTAAACGCTGTGCATTTTGTTATTGTCGTGCGAATCGAACATAGAACATTTACATCGAACCGAAGCAAACCGCTTGTGCACTCGCCTACACATAAACACATACACAAAACATAAAACACAAAGCGCGCGCACAAAACACTCAAAACAACAACACAATGAGTTCGATGGCAAAGCGATCCAGGAAGGAGACTCAGCTCGACCAGGACGGATCCCGGCCCTCAGATGCCCAGTTGCTGCAGAAATTCGACCTGAAATTCGCAGACCTAAAGGAGAGTCTGACTGGCTTCCTGGAGAAGAAACTTCAACCGATGACCGAGAAATACGACCAGCTATGCCAGCTGGTGGCCAAACTGGAGAACGAGGTGAGAGAGATGGGCGCGTTGAAGCAGCGGGTCTCGGAGCTGGAGAAGAAGCTAGCGGATACCCAAAGCGATAAACGCGTCGAGGCGCTCGAGGCCAGGCTAGTGGCAACTTGTAATGCGCAGGCAGAGGCAGAAATCGCATGCGACTTGCGCTGGCATGGAGTCCCACAAACGGATGGGGAGAACCTGAGGGCACTTTTCCACGCACTCTGCTTCTCACTTGAGCTAACTCCTCCGCCCAAAATACGAAATATTTTTCGCGTGCGACCAAAACAACCCGCACATTCTATAGTTGATCCGATCATAATTATAAAGTTGGACCACGTGAGCGATAAAGCGATGCTCTTACGTGCAGTGGCTGCATTCCGGCGAAATAATAAAACGCAACTAAGCTTAAAGCTTATAGGCCTAGACTCGCCAGCGTTTATCTACATAAACGAGCAGCTGACGAAACCGAAATATGAAATATTCAAACGAGCAATGCATCTCAAACGGATAAAGCGCTTATCAGCTGTTTTCACTCGGCGAGGGGAGATATTCGTGAAGGAACGAGTAGGTGCAGAGGCTAGGTGCTTGCAGAGCTTTGGCGATCTGGATCATCTGGAGTTGGAGATGGGGCTCGGTAATGAGTCCCTTACTTTAGAAGTTTCAAGTGTTGGAGCTTTACAAAATAGTTCTTTTCGCGCCTAAACGTAGTTTAAAATGCATTTTTTATTTAAAAAGTTTAGTAATATTTAAAAACAGTCGCTGTAATAGGAAGCTTATATTTATTGTGGGAGTCTTTAAATTTAGAATAATTCTTGATAAAATGCTAATAATTTTAAAATTTATTAATATAACATGGAAGACAACATAAATCAAAATAGTCAAAATAGCCGCGCGTTACTGCGCATTCTTGGAAAGCAGAGATCTGGTCTAAAAATCTGTCATATAAATGCTCAAAGCCTGACTAAAAAAATTGAAGAATTTAGGTATCTCTTTATCGACTCAGAAATAGATGTTATATGTATATCTGAAACATGGTTTGTCCCGAATATTTGTGATGTCTTAGTTGAATGTGACGGCTTTAACTTGTATCGTTCTGATCGTGAAAGTCATGGTGGAGGGGTTGCAATGTATGTGAACAAAAAATTGAAGTCCAAATTTGTATGTAAACATCCTGCTTGTAGTTCTGTGGAATATTTATTTGTAGAAATTAAATATAAGTTACAACACACTGCAAAAATGTTGATTGGGTGCGCCTATCGGCCTAATTGTCGGACCAACTATGACAACATTACAAGTATCCTAGCTGATTTGTCAACAAAATATGCAGATGTTATTCTTGCAGGTGACTTTAATAGTGATTTAATAAGAGAATCACATCTTACAAATAATATGGAGTCGCTAGGGTTAAATGTAGTAAACACTACTTCCCCTACGCATTTTTGCAACACTCGCAGCTCATTACTAGATGTGTTCTTTGTGACTAATACTGACAAAGTAGCTTTATATGACCAGCTAATCGTCCCGTCTTTTTCGAAACATGACCTCATCTTTCTGACATACGCAATTGACCTTCTATATCATGACAATACCATAGTCTTTAGGGACTTTAGAAATATAAATTATGAACATTTAAATGAAACCTTTAACTGCTGTAATTGGGATGGCCTATATTTACTCGCAGAAGTTGACGATCAAGTAAAGTACTTTCAGGATAATATACTTAACTTGTATAACAGCTGCGTTCCGGTTCGTAGAAAAATAATTCGTGCAACGGAGAAACCATGGTTTCATAATGGCATTCGGAATGCGATCAATGAACGCGACAAAGCTTTCAAAAAGTGGAAGAGGTATAGGACATCACATGAATACAGGAAATTTAGTTTGCTGAGACAATCTGTAACTAAGCTCATTGACATTGCTAAAAGCAGCTACTATTCCCGTAAATTTGAAAGAACATCTTCTACTCAAGAAACATGGAAAACAATAAAAAGTTTGGGAATAGGAAAATCCAAAGGGAGGGTGGAACAGGACATAGATGTGAATGAACTAAATAAACAATTTATAAAATGCTCAGTACCTGAAGTTCTTGACAATCAATACTTACAACTTGCACCTGAAATCGTCTGTGATAATAGGTTTAGGTTTGTGACTGTTAATCAATGTGATATTCTACAGACTATACTTGACATTAAGAGTGATGCGACTGGACTTGACGACATTAATCCGAAATTTATCAAAATTTTGTTACCTAGGATTCTGCCTTATTTAACTCATATATTAAATAAAGCATTAACAACCTCGACTTTTCCTGACTGCTGGAAAACGGCCAAGATTATTCCGATTCCAAAATCAAATACTGACTACAGACCTATATCGATCCTGCCGTACCTTTCTAAAATATTAGAAAATATAATGGCAAAACAAATAAATAAATTTCTCACTGACAATGAAATGCTAAATAATAATCAGTCAGGATTTAGGAAAGGTCGAAGCTGTACTACAGCTATATTAAAGATTACTGACGACATAAGGAAACAAATGGACGATAACAATGTCACATTTTTAGTTTTACTGGACTATAGCAAGGCTTTTGACACTGTAAACCATAATATTCTATGTTCAAAGTTACGTAATATGTTCCATTTTTCAAAAACTTCTGTTAAGCTTGTGTCTTCGTACTTAAATAATCGTCGTCAATCAGTTGTTCTATCTAATGTATCGTCGGAATTTGGAAATGTCACTCGTGGTGTCCCCCAAGGTTCAGTACTTGGTCCACTGTTGTTTACACTGTATGCTAATGACCTACCATCTGTGTTGTCAGAATGTAATGTGCATCTGTATGCCGATGATGTCCAAATGTATGTGAGTCGTCCTTTAAATAGAATAAGTGAATGTATTGATGTATGTATCCGTGAACTTGCTCGAGTAAATGAATGGGCAATCAAAAATGGACTAGGCATTAACCCAAATAAATCTAAGTGCCTCGTAATAAGCAGAAAAAAAATAAAGCTAGACAATATCGAACCTCTTCACATTAATAACAGTCCATTAGAGTATGTCGAAAAAGCCGTAAATCTTGGATTTACATTCAACAGGACTCTTACATGGAACGATCACATCGCAAAGGCAATAGGAAAAGTATTTGGAATGCTGAGAGCATTGTCTGTGACTAAGGGTTGCCTGCCTATAAATGTTCGTATGTTAGTAGCAAAAACATGTTTAGTTCCGTGTTTATTTTATGGTGTAGAAGTTTTTTCAAATTGTGACTCGATTAGCCAAAATAAAATAAAAATAGTATATAATAGCATCGCAAGATATATATTTAATTTGGCACGAATGGAACATGTGTCGGCTTATGCCTATAAAATTTTTGACGTAGAACTTAGCGGATGGATAAAGATGAGAATATTGACATTTCTTCACAAATTAATATATAAGAAAGAACCAGCATACCTATTTGAAAAATTAACATTTACTGCGTCTAGAAGACTAAACAATCTAATTTGTATAAGGCCCAGATCCCTGACATCCGAGAGACAATTTTTTATTAATGCTATTAGATTATGGAATCAGCTACCCAACAACATTAAAAACATTAGCAATGCTACGCAATTCAAAGAAAAGGTACTCTCACAGTTTAAATAAGTCCCATAAATTAAATTAAATTACAGCGACTTAGGAATAGGATTAGGATTAAGTTAAATTAACTACAAAATATACTAAATAATAATAATAATAATAAACTTTAAATTGTTAGATTAAGAATATCATATGCACAAATTTTGTTTAGATTTAAGCTTTATGACAGTATGTATTGTAACCCTTTGTGACTAGCGCTCTAATTTATAAGTTTTACACTTGTAGCGTTAGGAAGGCAAATAAAATAAAATCAAATCAAATCTAAGATACTTCACTAGGCTTTGAAATCGCTGGTCTACTAGATACTTTACACACCGGACATAGTGCGCTATCCTTCCAATGAGCTTCTATGCATCGCTTGTGAAACTCGTGTCGGCAACTGGTTAAAAAAACCTCAGCAGGATCTATGTCTGCTGTACATAACGGACAAACTGCCTTTGGGCTTGACTCAGCTCCTTTTTCAGGAGTTCGATTTACCAACATCATTCCCACGAGATACCAAAATTTTGTTTAAATGCGAAAAAAGTATAAATGTAACCAACTGCAATTATTATTTTTTTTGAAATATTTCTTTGTTTTGCTTCTTTGCGATAAGTAAAGCCAAAAATATAGAGAAATAAAGATATAATATTTATATACGTAATAAATGTGTTTACCGAACTCTTGATTAACTGTCACACGTCTCGAAGGATCATAATAAAAAAAATCAATTTTCTCAGAAATGTTAAGATTGAAAAGTGAAAACTTTTGATTAGTTTTAACCCTATTTAAAAGAGGGAAGCTGTATTTCTTTATTCCAAATTCGGACAGCGATTAGTTCAGAAACAGATGTGCATGTATTCCGGAATATGATCAAAAGAAACTAAGACTTCAAAAGAAATAAAAGAATAAAAGATGTTTTATATACTCTTTCTGGATATAGCACGACTCGGAAGAAATGTCTATATTTTCCGTGTAGTTGAGTTTTGAGTTGAGACTAGTTCAGTGACTCAGTGTTATAAACTGGGACAGAAGATGAGCTCTCTGTATCGCTTCCTCTGTTTTCCTCATCTTTACTAGCCACCTTGTCATCTCTTTAAGTTTAGAAAATTAATCTTTTGCTTCCTTGTGAATCTGGCCAATTGAGAACACAGATATTTATCTCAGCTGTTTTCCAAGACTTTCAAGAAAAACAAAAAAAAATGTTTTGATATAGGCTTGAAGGAAATTGAAAGAAAAATAGAATTATTGAAATGGAAAGAATTTATTTACCCTCGAGTTTTATTAAAGTATCTTTAATAAATCCACACACGTTGAACTCTGGCCAGTTAGGACTACTAATACTCGCAAAACTGTTATCCAAGAATTTTTTTGACAAGAGAGGATTAAATAAACAGGATTGAATTTGTTTATCCGCGAGTCTTAATAAAAAAAATCTTTTACTAAGGCCACACAAGTTGGGCGCCACTTTTCTTATTAATAATAATTAATTATTACTGTAGTGTGTAACGTTGTTTTCTGGCTGCTTTCGAGGATCTGAGCTGCGGGGCACGCTGTAATTTTCCGGCTCTAGCTCGTCGGCTTTGGGGTGGAGGTCTTGCCTACTCAGATCTCGGACACGAACTACGCATTATTACTAATAACGAAGAGAATTGAGCGTGCTTGCGACAAAAATGTGAACTAGAACCAAATCGGGAGAAGAATAAACAAATTCAAACAAAAAAAAAAACTAGAAGAGGGGAAGGAACCGAAGAAGAAAGGACAGAGAGAGAGATCCTTAATTTTTTGCGAAGACACAGGTGTTATTGTGTTCGCTATATGCCCACCCAACCTATGATCACCACCGCTAGAGCATGGCTCTGGTGATCCCTTTAGATCCTTACGACCGTGGAGTCATCATCGAGTCGGTAAAACAGTTATTTAAGCCATCATGCTTTCTTTAAACATTACGTTTTAATATAAATTTTGAGATTAATGCTAACATTGTTTATGAATTCATTTGGAAATCAGACTAAGGAATAGGTTATGTATATATATATGCTTAAATAATACTAAAAAAATATAATATCTTTTAATATGTGTAGTTGTTTAATTTAATTTAATTTTTGTTTTGAACGCTGCTCTGGTTCGCCTTTTTTTAAATGGCTAATTTAATTTGCTTCATTTTCTCGGAAAAATTCAATAATAATCAAAGTTTAATTTTTTCTTTTAGCAGCCGTAGTTCCTTATTTAATTTCTAGAAATATTTTCTCTTCAAAGTAATTCATTATTTTTTTTTTTTTTTTAAATATGTAGTGATTTTAATTCAACCTTATCTTTTAGCATTGTGTAGAAACGTATTTTTATGTTCTTTTCCTCTTTGCTTTTGTTTAAACTTTTAATACACTTCGTTTACTTTTGCATTAACACTCACTCATTTTTCTTTTCCATCGGCGAAGATCGATCTCCCTCGAAGTGAGCTGGAATTCAATGGTTGCAAGTTTCATGGCATTAGTTTGAACAAAAGCGGAAAAATTGACTTTTCTACCTACTCTATTCTTCACATTAAGCAAGAAAATAATACGAGTTACTTAAATATAATTATTTAAAAATTTCTTTAACTATTTAAAAATTATTAATTCGTTTTATAACTTCATAAAGAAGGTTCTTCTCATCAATATTGACTTCTAGTCGCAGCAAAGTTAACAAAGAAAAACTCATTCGCAAGAGTTATGACACGCCATGTAGGTCGAGGTCAAATGTAGGCAGTTGGAAAAATCAAAATTTAGTCGAAGTTCAAATCCGGAGATTAAACAATTTAATTGTTGCCCTTAATTCGTTTTAATCGCATTTACACTTCCTATGGCCACTGATCGAGACCTCTGGCTAACAATATTCATGGCTCCGGCCAATAGTCAAAGCGCAAAAAGACACAGAGGTCATGCCACGGTCAATCATTTGGAGCCTCTGCCCACTGCCTAACTTGCAACCAAATTTGCCACAACTACATAGTCGGCCACTAAATGATGTTGCGCAGTCGCGCTGTTGGCCGATTTATTCGCACAAGCACAGTATTTTAAAATCCTCTCTCCTTCCGGCTTCCTAGCCCTTCATCCCCTCCTCAGGGGGTGCTCCTCGGGACCGGAACTTTAATGCTGCTTGCTGGGCTCGATCCACTGAATAAAATATATCCACAGTAAGCACCAAATAAATAACTCTATTTCACAATTAATTTACCCGCTGATTGAAAAGGTTTCCAACAAAAATAAAAGAGGGTTTCCAAGATATAACCTCTCTCTCGGTGCTGGTCGACGCCTGCGTTGGATTTGCTATCTTCACTGGCAATTAATTCGGCGACCTGGGCAACAAAAGGGGTTATGCACTGTACACCGGCACTGACAGCTCTTGTCTACTCACTTGGGTTTCCTTAAGATCTGGCAAAAAAAAAACTTCTCCTCCCGATACACTGTCTCAGTGAACTTGGCACTTTATATGGCTTTATGTGGCGGGAGCAATTTGAGGGCTTGTGCACTCCACCGATTCTCAATTCGAAAAGAATTTAGTACGGAAACGGATGGAGTGAATTAGGTGCAGCTCAGTGCAAAAAAAATTTCCTAATTGGAAATAGAGCTTTCCAGATCTCCCCTGGCGCCGCTGTGAGTTATCTAGTATATCTGCAAGAATATGGTCTTGCAAAAAAAACAAACCATATACGTGCAGCTGCCGAATTTTACGCATGTGCATTGGAAGCTCGGCTTAAAAACTGCGAAAACTGTTGCCTGCTTTTAAGCTGACATCTGTTTGTGCCACCATATACGCCCCAAAGCTTGGCCTAAAATTCACCCAATCTGTAGCATGCTTCTAGGCCCACAAAAATATCTCGTAGATCTTCAGTCGCCCCTACAAGAGTTGGCAAAAGTCGGAAGTCCTAGCACCTACAACCACTGCTTGTAGCCTATCACAAAGATAGGATTCTATAAATCGAACTGCAGTACACGAGAAATTAAAGTGGTTTTTTAGTTTTGTTCTTAAAATATGGTGATTGACAGAGTCAAATGCTTTACTATGGTCAAGAAGGGTCAAAAAAGTCACACAATTATTGTCAAGTTTTTGTCGAATGTCTTCCACGATATTTGTTATTGCACTCACACAACTTCTCTTTTTCCGAAAACCCGACTGCTGTGGTGAAAGTAACGAATTCCTTTCAAGGAACTTCTGAATTTGTTGGGACATTAGGTTTTCAAGCACTTTGGCAAGAAAAGGAAGGATTGAAATTGGCCTATAGTCTTTATTGGGTTTTAGCACTGGGATTATTTTAGCTATTTTCCAAGATGATGGGAATGTGGAGGTAGTAATTGCAGAATTGTAAATATGTGTAATATGTGGGAGAAGTAAGGGCAACATTATTTTTATAAATTTAGGATTGACATTGTCTAAGCCTTCCGCATTAGACTTTATCTTGAGTATGCTCTCCAAGACATCACATTGATCAACACACACAAAGCTAAAACTATTATCACAGTGAATTATATTATTAAGGTACTGGTTAGATGTAGCTTCAGGCACATCAATTTGAGAGAACGATCGACATAGTTTTTCAACATCGACGTTGCTATCGACGCTTTGCTTAACCCTCCCTATTCCTACTTTACTTAATTCTCGCAAAGTTTGCATACTCAATTGTAAATTTGTAAACAAAAAGTTCACAACTCAGCTAATAATGCTTGTATCCACGGCAGAATTTGTACTTATATTAGTTTTTACACGTCTAATACATTTGCATACTTAATTGTAAATTTGTAAACAAAAAGTTCACAACTCAGATAATAATGCATATATCTACTTCAGAATTTGTATTTATATTAGTTTTTACATGGCTAATACATTTGCATACTCAATTGTAAATTTGTAAACAAAAAGTTCACATCTCAGCTAATAATGCATATATCCACGGCAGAATTTATATTTAAATTAGTTCTTACAATGCTAATACATTTGCATACTCAATTGTAAATTTGTAAACAAAAAGTTCACAACTCAGCTAATAATGCTTGTATCCACGGCAGAATTTGTACTTATATTAGTTTTTACACGGCTTATACATTTGCATACTCAATTGTAAATGTGTAAATGAATCCTGAATCCACTTCAGAATTTATATTTATATTAGTTTTTACACGTCTAATACATTTGCATATTCAATTGTAAATTTGTAAACAAAAAGTTCACATCTCAGCTATAATGCATGTATCCACGGCAGAATTTATATTTAAATTAGTTCTTACAATGCTAATACATTTGCATACTCAATTGTAAATTTGTAAACAAAAAGTTCACAACTCCGCTAATAATGCATGTATCCACGGCAGAATTTGTACTTATATTAGTTTTTAGAAAAACGATTTTAACCATACTTATTCAACAGGAAATTTAACAAGGATTCAGAATCTGCAATAAAATCAATTTTAAGATTTTTTTTGTAGAAGTTATGAGCATTTAAAGTTGAACTTTGTTTCGTTTTTTGCATCATAAAAAAAAAATGTGTAAATTGGTCGACTTTCAGGTAATATTACAAAAAAACCATAAAACCAATGGTTATGGTTTTTACTTTAAATGATAGATACATTCATAAACTATTAAAGAATCTAAAAAAAACGACACTTTGGTTTGGGCTTCTACAGGTAAATCGCTACCTGCCAGGTGTCCATTTTTTTCACCTTTTTCTACCTAAAGTAGTCTATATCTTCTGACGCCAATGAAAGCCACTGACTACACTATGACTACAAGTTCCGTGGATATTTCCTGGATCAGAATTAACTTTCATCGGCTGCGTCGAGCTGCGTCTGCGGAAATGCAACGCAAAAAACCAAAACAACTCAGGGTAAAATATACCAAAATACCGACACAATTTCATACATTTCAAGAAATATACTAACTGAAGCGCGTGGCGGTTACACTTCGAATTAAAAAAAATTTTTTTTTTTCAGTTTTCAAATTATTTTTATTTGAGCAAATACATAAAAATAAACATAAAAAATTAAATAAAAATTTTTGTTTAAAAATTGTTTTCATTGAAAAAAAATTATTTTTTCACTTTGATACCCTTTAAAAAGGCGTATTTGTGGGCGTGGTACTTTATGCAGTACATATATATATTTTACAACAATTACCTGTCCAATGCCGTTTCAATTATTCGATTACCTTATTTGGTTCAAAAGATATGATTTTTGCAACGCTAAATGAGAAAAGGCGCTACTGTGCGACGGCAGAATTTGTACTTATATTAGTTTTTACACGGCTTATACATTTGCATACTCAATTGTAAATTTGTAAACAAAAAGTTCACAACTCAGCTAATAATGCCTGAATCCACTTCAGAATTTATATTTAAATTAGTTTTTACACGTCTAATACATTTGCATACTCAATTGTAAATTTGTAAACAAAAATTCACAACTCAGATAATAATGCATATATCCACTTTAGAATTTATATTTAAATTAGTTCTTACAATGCTAATACATTTGCATACTCAATTGTAAATTTGTAAACAAAAAGTTCACAACTCAGATAATAATGCATATATCCACGGCAGAATTTATATTTAAATTAGTTCTTACAATGCTAATACATTTGCATACTCAATTGTAAATTTGTAAACAAAAAGTTCACAACTCCGCTAATAATGCATGTATCCACGGCAGAATTTGTACTTATATTAGTTTTTAGAAGGCTAATACATTTGCATACTCAATTGTAAATTTGTAAACAAAAAGTTCACAACTCCGCTAAAAATGTCTGTATCCACTTCAGAATATGTATTTATAATAGTTTTACACGGCTAATACATTTGCATACTCAATTGTAAATTTGAAAACAAAAAGTTCACAACTCAGCTAATAATGCCTGAATCCACTTCAGAATTTGTATTTATATTAGTTTTTACACGGCTAATACATTTGCATACTCAATTGCAAATTTGTAAACAAAAAGTTCACATCTCAGCTAATAATGCATGTATCGACGCACAGTAGCGCCTCTCGAACAATTAGCGTTGCAAAAATCAAAAAAGTCATGTTCGCAAAAACGATTTTAACCATACTTATTCAACAGGAAATTTAACAAGGATTCAGAATCTGCAATAAAATCAATTTTAAGATTTTTTTTGTAGAAGTTATGAGCATTTAAAGTTGAACTTTGTTTCGTTTTTTGCATCATAAAAAAAAAATGTGTAAATTGGTCGACTTTCAGGTAATATTACAAAAAAACCATAAAACCAATGGTTATGGTTTTTACTTTAAATGATAGATACATTCATAAACTATTAAAGAATCTAAAAAAAACGACACTTTGGTTTGGGCTTCTACAGGTAAATCGCTACCTGCCAGGTGTCCATTTTTTTCACCTTTTTCTACCTAAAGTAGTCTATATCTTCTGACGCCAATGAAAGCCACTGACTACACTATGACTACAAGTTCCGTGGATATTTCCTGGATCAGAATTAACTTTCATCGGCTGCGTCGAGCTGCGTCTGCGGAAATGCAACGCAAAAAACCAAAACAACTCAGGGTAAAATATACCAAAATACCGACACAATTTCATACATTTCAAGAAATATACTAACTGAAGCGCGTGGCGGTTACACTTCGAATTAAAAAAAATTTTTTTTTTTCAGTTTTCAAATTATTTTTATTTGAGCAAATACATAAAAATAAACATAAAAAATTAAATAAAAATTTTTGTTTAAAAATTGTTTTCATTGAAAAAAAAATTATTTTTTCACTTTGATACCCTTTAAAAAGGCGTATTTGTGGGCGTGGTACTTTATGCAGTACATATATATATTTTACAACAATTACCTGTCCAATGCCGTTTCAATTATTCGATTACCTTATTTGGTTCAAAAGATATGATTTTTGCAACGCTAAATGAGAAAAGGCGCTACTGTGCGACGGCAGAATTTGTACTTATATTAGTTTTTACACGGCTTATACATTTGCATACTCAATTGTAAATTTGTAAACAAAAAGTTCACAACTCAGCTAATAATGCCTGAATCCACTTCAGAATTTATATTTAAATTAGTTTTTACACGTCTAATACATTTGCATACTCAATTGTAAATTTGTAAACAAAAATTCACAACTCAGATAATAATGCATATATCCACTTTAGAATTTATATTTAAATTAGTTCTTACAATGCTAATACATTTGCATACTCAATTGTAAATTTGTAAACAAAAAGTTCACAACTCAGATAATAATGCATATATCCACGGCAGAATTTATATTTAAATTAGTTCTTACAATGCTAATACATTTGCATACTCAATTGTAAATTTGTAAACAAAAAGTTCACAACTCCGCTAATAATGCATGTATCCACGGCAGAATTTGTACTTATATTAGTTTATAGAAGGCTAATACATTTGCATACTCAATTGTAAATTTGTAAACAAAAAGTTCACAACTCCGCTAAAAATGTCTGTATCCACTTCAGAATATGTATTTATAATAGTTTTACACGGCTAATACATTTGCATACTCAATTGTAAATTTGAAAACAAAAAGTTCACAACTCAGCTAATAATGCCTGAATCCACTTCAGAATTTGTATTTATATTAGTTTTTACACGGCTAATACATTTGCATACTCAATTGCAAATTTGTAAACAAAAAGTTCACATCTCAGCTAATAATGCATGTATCGACGCACAGTAGCGCCTCTCGAACAATTAGCGTTGCAAAAATCAAAAAAGTCATGTTCGCAAAAACGATTTTAACCATACTTATTCAACAGGAAATTTAACAAGGATTCAGAATCTGCAATAAAATCAATTTTAAGATTTTTTTTGTAGAAGTTATGAGCATTTAAAGTTGAACTTTGTTTCGTTTTTTGCATCATAAAAAAAAAATGTGTAAATTGGTCGACTTTCAGGTAATATTACAAAAAAACCATAAAACCAATGGTTATGGTTTTTACTTTAAATGATAGATACATTCATAAACTATTAAAGAATCTAAAAAAAACGACACTTTGGTTTGGGCTTCTACAGGTAAATCGCTACCTGCCAGGTGTCCATTTTTTTCACCTTTTTCTACCTAAAGTAGTCTATATCTTCTGACGCCAATGAAAGCCACTGACTACACTATGACTACAAGTTCCGTGGATATTTCCTGGATCAGAATTAACTTTCATCGGCTGCGTCGAGCTGCGTCTGCGGAAATGCAACGCAAAAAACCAAAACAACTCAGGGTAAAATATACCAAAATACCGACACAATTTCATACATTTCAAGAAATATACTAACTGAAGCGCGTGGCGGTTACACTTCGAATTAAAAAAATTTTTTTTTTTTCAGTTTTCAAATTATTTTTATTTGAGCAAATACATAAAAATAAACATAAAAAATTAAATAAAAATTTTTGTTTAAAAATTGTTTTCATTGAAAAAAAATTATTTTTTCACTTTGATACCCTTTAAAAAGGCGTATTTGTGGGCGTGGTACTTTATGCAGTACATATATATATTTTACAACAATTACCTGTCCAATGCCGTTTCAATTATTCGATTACCTTATTTGGTTCAAAAGATATGATTTTTGCAACGCTAAATGAGAAAAGGCGCTACTGTGCGACGGCAGAATTTGTACTTATATTAGTTTTTACACGGCTTATACATTTGCATACTCAATTGTAAATTTGTAAACAAAAAGTTCACAACTCAGCTAATAATGCCTGAATCCACTTCAGAATTTATATTTAAATTAGTTTTTACACGTCTAATACATTTGCATACTCAATTGTAAATTTGTAAACAAAAATTCACAACTCAGATAATAATGCATATATCCACTTTAGAATTTATATTTAAATTAGTTCTTACAATGCTAATACATTTGCATACTCAATTGTAAATTTGTAAACAAAAAGTTCACAACTCAGATAATAATGCATATATCCACGGCAGAATTTATATTTAAATTAGTTCTTACAATGCTAATACATTTGCATACTCAATTGTAAATTTGTAAACAAAAAGTTCACAACTCCGCTAATAATGCATGTATCCACGGCAGAATTTGTACTTATATTAGTTTTTAGAAGGCTAATACATTTGCATACTCAATTGTAAATTTGTAAACAAAAAGTTCACAACTCCGCTAAAAATGTCTGTATCCACTTCAGAATATGTATTTATAATAGTTTTACACGGCTAATACATTTGCATACTCAATTGTAAATTTGAAAACAAAAAGTTCACAACTCAGCTAATAATGCCTGAATCCACTTCAGAATTTGTATTTATATTAGTTTTTACACGGCTAATACATTTGCATACTCAATTGCAAATTTGTAAACAAAAAGTTCACATCTCAGCTAATAATGCATGTATCGACGCACAGTAGCGCCTCTCGAACAATTAGCGTTGCAAAAATCAAAAAAGTCATGTTCGCAAAAACGATTTTAACCATACTTATTCAACAGGAAATTTAACAAGGATTCAGAATCTGCAATAAAATCAATTTTAAGATTTTTTTTGTAGAAGTTATGAGCATTTAAAGTTGAACTTTGTTTCGTTTTTTGCATCATAAAAAAAAATGTGTAAATTGGTCGACTTTCAGGTAATATTACAAAAAAACCATAAAACCAATGGTTATGGTTTTACTTTAAATGATAGATACATTCATAAACTATTAAAGAATCTAAAAAAACGACACTTTGGTTTGGGCTTCTACAGGTAAATCGCTACCTGCCAGGTGTCCATTTTTTTCACCTTTTTCTACCTAAAGTAGTCTATATCTTCTGACGCCAATGAAAGCCACTGACTACACTATGACTACAAGTTCCGTGGATATTTCCTGGATCAGAATTAACTTTCATCGGCTGCGTCGAGCTGCGTCTGCGGAAATGCAACGCAAAAAACCAAAACAACTCAGGGTAAAATATACCAAAATACCGACACAATTTCATACATTTCAAGAAATATACTAACTGAAGCGCGTGGCGGTTACACTTCGAATTAAAAAAAATTTTTTTTTTTCAGTTTTCAAATTATTTTTATTTGAGCAAATACATAAAAATAAACATAAAAAATTAAATAAAAATTTTTGTTTAAAAATTGTTTTCATTGAAAAAAAATTATTTTTTCACTTTGATACCCTTTAAAAAGGCGTATTTGTGGGCGTGGTACTTTATGCAGTACATATATATATTTTACAACAATTACCTGTCCAATGCCGTTTCAATTATTCGATTACCTTATTTGGTTCAAAAGATATGATTTTTGCAACGCTAAATGAGAAAAGGCGCTACTGTGCGACGGCAGAATTTGTACTTATATTAGTTTTTACACGGCTTATACATTTGCATACTCAATTGTAAATTTGTAAACAAAAAGTTCACAACTCAGCTAATAATGCCTGAATCCACTTCAGAATTTATATTTAAATTAGTTTTTACACGTCTAATACATTTGCATACTCAATTGTAAATTTGTAAACAAAAATTCACAACTCAGATAATAATGCATATATCCACTTTAGAATTTATATTTAAATTAGTTCTTACAATGCTAATACATTTGCATACTCAATTGTAAATTTGTAAACAAAAAGTTCACAACTCAGATAATAATGCATATATCCACGGCAGAATTTATATTTAAATTAGTTCTTACAATGCTAATACATTTGCATACTCAATTGTAAATTTGTAAACAAAAAGTTCACAACTCCGCTAATAATGCATGTATCCACGGCAGAATTTGTACTTATATTAGTTTTTAGAAGGCTAATACATTTGCATACTCAATTGTAAATTTGTAAACAAAAAGTTCACAACTCCGCTAAAAATGTCTGTATCCACTTCAGAATATGTATTTATAATAGTTTTACACGGCTAATACATTTGCATACTCAATTGTAAATTTGAAAACAAAAAGTTCACAACTCAGCTAATAATGCCTGAATCCACTTCAGAATTTGTATTTATATTAGTTTTTACACGGCTAATACATTTGCATACTCAATTGCAAATTTGTAAACAAAAAGTTCACATCTCAGCTATAATGCATGTATCCACGGCAGAATTTATATTTAAATTAGTTCTTACAATGCTAATACATTTGCATACTCAATTGTAAATTTATAAACGAAAAGTTCACAACTCCGCTAATAATGCATGTATCAACGGCAGAATTTGTAGTTAAATTAGTTTTTAGAAGGCTAATACATTTGCACACTCAATTGTAAATTTGTAAACAAAAAGTTCACAACTCAGCTAATAATGCCTGAATCCACTTCAGAATTTATATTTATATTAGTTTTTACACGTCTAATACATTTGCATACTCAATTGTAAATTTGTAAACAAAAAGTTCACAACTCAGATTATAATGCATATATCCACTTCAGAATTTGTATTTAGATTAGTTTTTACATGGCTAATACATTTGCATACTCAATTGTAAATTTCTAAACAAAAAGTTCACAACTCAGCTAATAATGCATTCACTTCAGAATTTGTATTTATATTAGTTTTTACACGGCTAATACATTTGCATGCTCAATTGTAAAATTGTGAACAAAAAGTTCACAACTCAGCTAATAATGCCTGAATCCACTTCAGAATTTATATTTAAATTAGTTTTTACACGTCTAATACATTTGCATACTCAATTGTAAATTTGTAAACAAAAATTCACAACTCAGATAATAATGCATATATACTTTAGAATTTATATTTAAATTAGTTCTTACAATGCTAATACATTTGCATACTCAATTGTAAATTTGTAAACAAAAAGTTCACAACTCAGATAATAATGCTTATATCCACGGCAGAATTTGTACTTATATTAGTTTTTAGAAGGCTAATACATTTGCATACTCAATTGTAAATTTGTAAACAAAAAGTTCACAACACCGCTAAAAATGTCTGTATCCACTTCAGAATATGTATTTATAATAGTTTTACACGGCTAATACATTTGCATACTCAATTGTAAATTTGAAAACAAAAAGTTCACAACTCAGCTAATAATGCCTGAATCCACTTCAGAATTTGTATTTATATTAGTTTTTACACGGCTAATACATTTGCATACTCAATTGCAAATTTGTAGTTCTTACAATGCTAATACATTTGCATACTCAATTGTAAATTTGTAAACAAAAAGTTCACAACTCCGCTAATAATGCATGTATCCACTGCAGAATTTGTACTTAAATTAGTTTTTAGAAGGCTAATACATTTGCACACTCAATTGTAAATTTGTAAACAAAAAGTTTACAACTCAGCTAATAATGCCTGAATCCACTTCAGAATTTATATTTATATTAGTTTTTACACGTCTAATACATTTGCATACTCAATTGTAAATTTGTAAACAAAAAGTTCACAACTCAGATAATAATGCATATATCCACTTCAGAATTTGTATTTATATTAGTTTTTACACGGCTAATACATTTGCATGCTCAATTGTAAAATTGTAAACAAAAAGTTCACAACTCAGATAATAGTGCATATATCCACTTCAGAATTTGTAATTATATTAGTTTTTACATGGCTAATATATTTGCATACTCAATTTGTGGCGTAATTTCGCCGTTAAAAGGGGAAAACATAAACAGGGTATCGTTGTTCTCGATCATACCTCCGAGTGTTAACCACATTCAGGCTTGTCGACCCTTAACCATCAGCTGAGCGGGACCCATTGATTCCTAGCTCTACGTCAAAGGTTTTATTATAGTTTTCATTCGAAACCAACACACAAAACAATTGTCTCATAATTAGTAAAATATGAAACAAAGCAAGACTAAACTAAACCATACTTATTCGACAGGAAATTTAACAAGGATTCAGAATCTGCAATAAAATCAATTTTAAGATTTTTTTTGTAGAAGTTATGAGCATTTAAAGTTGAACTTTGTTTCGTTTTTTGCATCATAAAAAAAAAAAGTGTAAATTGGTCGACTTTCAGGTAATATTACAAAAAAACCATAAAACCAATGGTTATGGTTTTTACTTTAAATGATAGATACATTCATAAACTATTAAAGAATCTAAAAAAAAACGACACTTTGGTTTGGGCTTCTACAGGTAAATCGCTACCTGCCAGGTGTCCATTTTTTTCACCTTTTTCTGCCTAAAGTAGTCTATATCTTCTGACGCCAATGAAAGCCACTGACTACACTATGACTACAAGTTCCGTGGATCTTTCCTGGATCAGAATTAACTTTCATCGGCTGCGTCGAGCTGCGTCTGCGGAAATGCAACGCAAAAAACCAAAACAACTCAGGGTAAAATATACCAAAATACCGACACAATTTCATACATTTCAAGAAATATACTAACTGAAGCGCGTGGCGGTTACACTTCGAATTAAAAAAATTTTTTTTTTTCAGTTTTCAAATTATTTTTATTTGAGCAAATACATAAAAATAAACATAAAAAATTAAATAAAAATTTTTGTTTAAAAATTGTTTTCATTGAAAAAAAATTATTTTTTCACTTTGATACCCTTTAAAAAGGCGTATTTGTGGGCGTGGTACTTTATGCAGTACATATATATATTTTACAACAATTACCTGTCCAATGCCGTTTCAATTATTCGATTACCTTATTTGGTTCAAAAGATATGATTTTTGCAACGCTAAATGAGAAAAGGCGCTACTGTGCGACGGCAGAATTTGTACTTATATTAGTTTTTACACGGCTTATACATTTGCATACTCAATTGTAAATTTGTAAACAAAAAGTTCACAACTCAGCTAATAATGCCTGAATCCACTTCAGAATTTATATTTAAATTAGTTTTTACACGTCTAATACATTTGCATACTCAATTGTAAATTTGTAAACAAAAATTCACAACTCAGATAATAATGCATATATCCACTTTAGAATTTATATTTAAATTAGTTCTTACAATGCTAATACATTTGCATACTCAATTGTAAATTTGTAAACAAAAAGTTCACAACTCAGATAATAATGCATATATCCACGGCAGAATTTGTACTTATATTAGTTTTTAGAGGGCTAATACATTTGCATACTCAATTGTAAATTTGTAAACAAAAAGTTCACAACTCCGCTAAAAATGTCTGTATCCACTTCAGAATATGTATTTATAATAGTTTTACACGGCTTATACATTTGCATACTCAATTGTAAATTTGAAAACAAAAAGTTCACAACTCAGCGAATAATGCCTGAATCCACTTCAGAATTTGTATTTATAGTAGTTTTTACACGGCTAATACATTTGCATACTCAATTGCAAATTTGTAAACAAAAAGTTCACATCTCAGCTATAATGCATGTATCCACGGCAGAATTTATATTTAAATTTGTTCTTACAATGCTAATACATTTGCATACTCAATTGTAAATTTGTAAACAAAAAGTTCACAACTCCGCTAATAATGCATGTATCCACGGCAGAATTTGTACTTAAATTAGTTTTTAGAAGGCTAATAAATTTGCACACTCAATTGTAAATTTGTAAACAAAAAGTTCACAACTCCGCTAAAAATGTCTGTATCCACTTCAGAATATGTATTTATAATAGTTTTACACGGCTAATACATTTGCATACTCAATTGTAAATTTGAAAACAAAAAGTTCACAACTCAGCTAATAATGCATGTATCCACTTCAGAATTTGTATTTATATTAGTTTTTACACGGCTAATACATTTGCATACTCAATTGCAAATTTGTAAACAAAAAGTTCACATCTCAGCTATAATGCATGTATCCACGGCAGAATTTATATTTAAATTAGTTCTTACAATGCTAATACATTTGCATACTCAATTGTAAATTTGAAAACACAAAAGTTCACAACTCAGCTAATAATGCCTGAATCCACTTCAGAATTTATATTTATATTAGTTTTTACACGTCTAATACATTTGCATACTCAATTGTAAATTTGTAAACAAAAAGTTCACAACTCAGATAATAATACAATAATAATAATAAATACAGAATTTGTATTTATATTAGTTTTTACATGGCTAATACATTTGCATACTCAATTGTAAATTTCTAAACAAAAAGTTCACAACTCAACTAATAATGCATTCACTTCAGAATTTGTATTTATATTAGTTTTTACACGGCTAATACATTTGCATGCTCAATTGTAAAATTGTAAACAAAAAGTTCACAATTCAGATAATAGTGCATATATCCACTTCAGAATTTGTAATTATATTAGTTATGGCTAATATATTTGCATACTCAATTTGTGGCGTAATTTCGCCGTTAAAAGGGGAAAACATAAACAGGGTATCGTTGTTCTCGATCATACCTCCGAGTGTTAACCACATTCAGGCTTGTCGACCCTTAACCATCAGCTGAGCGGGACCCATTGATTCCTAGCTCTAGCGGGAGATGTGGGGGGGGGGGGTTTTGCTGCGGATAAGGATTGTTACGTCAAAGGTTTTATTATAGAGTCCCTCCTGAATCTACACAATGAGACGATCCTCATTCGAAACCAACACACAAAACAATTGTCTCATAATTAGTAAAATATGAAACAAGACAAGACTAAACTAAACCATACTTATTCGACAGGAAATTTAACAAGGATTCAGAATCTGCAATAAAATCAATTTTAAGATTTTTTTTTGTAGAAGTTATGAGCATTTAAAGTTGAACTTTGTTTCGTTTTTTGCATCATAAAAAAAATGTGTAAATTGGTCGACTTTCAGGTAATATTACAAAAAAACCATAAAACCAATGGTTATGGTTTTTACTTTAAATGATAGATACATTCATAAACTATTAAAGAATCTAAAAAAAACGACACTTTGGTTTGGGCTTCTACAGGTAAATCGCTACCTGCCAGGTGTCCATTTTTTTTCACCTTTTTCTGCCTAAAGTAGTCTATATCTTCTGACGCCAATGA
The DNA here is from genome assembly GCF_030179895.1 of Drosophila kikkawai. Taxonomy (NCBI): domain Eukaryota; kingdom Metazoa; phylum Arthropoda; class Insecta; order Diptera; family Drosophilidae; genus Drosophila; species Drosophila kikkawai. The sequence continues at coordinate 19,271 of NW_027222438.1, read as the reverse complement.
AAGCCACTGACTACACTATGACTACAAGTTCCGTGGATCTTTCCTGGATCAGAATTAACTTTCATCGGCTGCGTCGAGCTGCGTCTGCGGAAATGCAACGCAAAAAACCAAAACAACTCAGGGTAAAATATACCAAAATACCGACACAATTTAATACATTTCAAGAAATATACTAACTGAATATACTAACTGGCGGTTACACTTCGAATTAAAAAAAAAATTTTTTTTTCAGTTTTCAAATTATTTTTATTTGAGCACATACATAAAAATAAACATAAAAAATTAAATTAAAATTTTTGTTTAAAAATTGTTTTCATTGAAAAAAAATTATTTTTTCACTTTGATACCCTTTAAAAAGGCGTATTTGTGGGCGTGGTACTTTATGCAGTACATATATATATTTTACAACAATTACCTGTCCAATGCCGTTTCAATTATTCGATTACCTTATTTGGTTCAAAAGATATGATTTTTGCAACGCTAAATGAGAAAAGGCGATACTGTGCGACGGCAGAATTTGTACTTATATTAGTTTTTACACGGCTTATACATTTGCATACTCAATTGTAAATTTGTAAACAAAAAGTTCACAACTCAGCTAATAATGCCTGAATCCACTTCAGAATTTATATTTAAATTAGTTTTTACACGTCTAATACATTTGCATACTCAATTGTAAATTTGTAAACAAAAATTCACAACTCAGATAATAATGCATATATCAACTTTAGAATTTATATTTAAATAGTTCTTACAATGCTAATACATTTGCATACTCAATTGTAAATTTGTAAACAAAAAGTTCACAACTCAGATAATAATGCATATATCCACGGCAGAATTTGTACTTATATTAGTTTTTAGAAGGCTAATACATTTGCATACTCAATTGTAAATTTGTAAACAAAAAGTTCACAACTCCGCTAAAAATGTCTGTATCCACTTCAGAACATGTATTTATAATAGTTTTACACGGCTAATACATTTGCATACTCAATTGTAAATTTGAAAACAAAAAGTTCACAACTCAGCTAATAATGCCTGAATCCACTTCAGAATTTGTATTTATATTAGTTTTTACACGGCTAATAAATTTGCATACTCAATTGCAAATTTGTAAACAAAAAGTTCACATCTCAGCTATAATGCATGTATCCACGGCAGAATTTATATTTAAATTAGTTCTTACAATGCTAATACATTTGCATACTCAATTGTAAATTTGTAAACAAAAAGTTCACAACTCCGCTAATAATGCATGTATCCACGGCAGAATTTGTACTTAAATTAGTTTTTAGAAGGCTAATAAATTTGCACACTCAATTGTAAATTTGTAAACAAAAAGTTCACAACTCCGCTAATAATGAATGTATCCACGGCAGAATTTGTATTTATATTAGTTTTTACAAGGCTAATACATTTGCATACTCAATTGTAAATTTGTAAACAAAAAGTTCACAACTCAGCTAATAATGCCTGTATCCACTTCAGAATTTGTATTTATATTAGTTTTTACATGGCTAATACATTTGCATACTCAATTGTAAATTTGTAAGCAAAAAGTTCACAACTCCGCTAATAATGCCTGTATCCACTTCAGAATTTGTATTTATATTAGTTTTTACAAGGCTAATACATTTGCATACTCAATTGTAAATTTGTAAACAAAAAGTTCACAGCTCAGCTAATAATGCCTGTATCGACTTCCGAATTTGTATTTATATTAGTTTTTACACGGCATACTCAATTGTAAATTTGTAAACAAAAAGTTCACAGCGCAGCTAATAATGCATGTATCCACTTCAGAATTTGTATTTATATTAGTTTTTACAAGGCTAATACATTTGCATACTCAATTGTAAATTTGTAAACAAAAAGTTCACAACTCAGCTAATAATGCCTGTATCCACTTCAAAATTTGTATTTATATTAGTTTTTACAAGCCTAATACATTTGCATACTCAATTGTAAATTTGTAAACAAAAAGTTCACAACTCAGCTAATAATGCCTGTATCCACTTCAGAATTTAGTATTTATATTAGTTTTTACATGGCTAATACATTTGCATACTCAATTGAAAATTTGTAAACAAAAAGTTCACAACTCAGCTAATAATGCATGTATCCATGGTAGAATTTGTACTTATATTAGTTTTTACAAGGCTAATACATTTGCATACTCAATTGTAAATTTGTAAACAAAAAGTTCACAACTCAGCTAATAATGCCTGTATCCACTTCAGAATTTGTATTTATATTAGTTTTTACAAGGCTAATACATTTGCATACTCAATTGTAAATTTGTAAACAAAAAGTTCACAACTCCGCTAATAATGAATGTATCCACTTCAGAATTTGTATTTATATTAGTTTTTACAAGGCTAATACATTTGCATACTCAATTGTAAATTTGTAAACAAAAAGTTCACAACTCAGCTAATAATGCCTGTATCCACTTCAGAATTTGTATTTATATTAGTTTTTACAAGGCTAATACATTTGCATACTCAATTGTAAATTTGTAAACAAAAAGTTCACAACTCAGCTAATAATGCCTGTATCCACGGCAGAATTTGTATTTATATTAGTTTTTACATGGCTAATACATTTGCATACTCAATTGTAAATTTGTAAACAAAAAGATCACAACTCCGCTTATAATGCATGTATCCACGGCAGAATTTGTATTTATATTAGTTTTTACAAGGCTAATACATTTGCATACTCAATTGTAAATTTGTAAACAAAAAGTTCACAACTCAGCTAATAATGCCTGTATCCACTTCAGAATTTGTATTTATATTAGTTTTTACAAGGCTAATACATTTGCATACTCAATTGTAAATTTGTAAACAAAAAGTTCACAACTCCGCTAATAATGAATGTATCCACGGCAGAATTTGTATTTATATTAGTTTTTACATGGCTAATACATTTGCATACTCAATTGTAAATTTGTAAACAAAAAGTTCACATCTCAGCTAATAATGAAATTTGTAAACAAAAAGTTCACAACTCAGGTAATAATGCATGTATCTAAGGCAGAATTTGTACTTATATTAGTTTTTATAAGGCTAATACATTTGCATACTCAATTGTAAATTTGTAAACAAAAAGTTCACAACTCAGCTAATAATGCCTGTATCCACTTCAGAATTTAGTATTTATATTAGTTTTTACATGGCTAATACATTTGCATACTCAATTGTAAATTTGTAAACAAAAAGTTCACAACTCCGCTAATAATGCATGTATCCACGGCAGAATTTGTATTTATATTAGTTTTTACAAGGCTAATACATTTGCATACTCAATTGTAAATTTGTAAACAAAAAGTTCACAACTCAGCTAATAATGCCTGTATCCACTTCAGAATTTGTATTTATATAAGTTTTTACAAGCCTAATACATTTGCATACTCAATTGTAAATTTGTAAACAAAAAGTTCACAACTCAGCTAATAATGCCTGTATCCACTTCAGAATTTGTATTTATATTAGTTTTTACATGGCTAATACATTTGCATACTCAATTGTAAATTTGTAAGCAAAAAGTTCACAACTCCGCTAATAATGCCTGTATCCACTTCAGAATTTGTATTTATATTAGTTTTTACAAGGCTAATACATTTGCATACTCAATTGTAAATTTGTAAACAAAAAGTTCACAGCTCAGCTAATAATGCCTGTATCGACTTCCGAATTTGTATTTATATTAGTTTTTACACGGCATACTCAATTGTAAATTTGTAAACAAAAAGTTCACAGCGCAGCTAATAATGCATGTATCCACTTCAGAATTTGTATTTATATTAGTTTTTACAAGGCTAATACATTTGCATACTCAATTGTAAATTTGTAAACAAAAAGTTCACAACTCAGCTAATAATGCCTGTATCCACTTCAAAATTTGTATTTATATTAGTTTTTACAAGCCTAATACATTTGCATACTCAATTGTAAATTTGTAAACAAAAAGTTCACAACTCAGCTAATAATGCCTGTATCCACTTCAGAATTTAGTATTTATATTAGTTTTTACATGGCTAATACATTTGCATACTCAATTGTAAATTTGTAAACAAAAAGTTCACAACTCAGCTAATAATGCATGTATCCATGGTAGAATTTGTACTTATATTAGTTTTTACAAGGCTAATACATTTGCATACTCAATTGTAAATTTGTAAACAAAAAGTTCACAACTCAGCTAATAATGCCTGTATCCACTTCAGAATTTGTATTTATATTAGTTTTTACAAGGCTAATACATTTGCATACTCAATTGTAAATTTGTAAACAAAAAGTTCACAACTCCGCTAATAATGAATGTATCCACGGCAGAATTTGTATTTATATTAGTTTTTACAAGTCTAATACATTTGCATACTCAATTGTAAATTTGTAAACAAAAAGTTCACAACTCAGCTAATAATGCCTGTATCCACTTCAGAATTTGTATTTATATTAGTTTTTACAAGGCTAATACATTTGCATACTCAATTGTAAATTTGTAAACAAAAAATTCACAACTCAGCTAATAATGCCTGTATCCACGGCAGAATTTGTATTTATATTAGTTTTTACATGGCTAATACATTTGCATACTCAATTGTAAATTTGTAAACAAAAAGTTCACAACTCCGCTAATAATGCATGTATCCACGGCAGAATTTGTATTTATATTAGTTTTTACAAGGCTAATACATTTGCATACTCAATTGTAAATTTGTAAACAAAAAGTTCACAACTCAGCTAATAATGCCTGTATCCACTTCAGAATTTAGTATTTATATTAGTTTTTACATGGCTAATACATTTGCATACTCAATTGTAAATTTGTAAACAAAAAGTTCACAACTCCGCTAATAATGAATGTATCCACGGCAGAATTTGTATTTATATTAGTTTTTACAAGGCTAATACATTTGCATACTCAATTGTAAATTTGTAAACAAAAAGTTCACAACTCAGCTAATAATGCCTGTATCCACTTCAGAATTTAGTATTTATATTAGTTTTTACATGGCTAATACATTTGCATACTCAATTGTAAATTTGTAAACAAAAAGTTCACAACTCCGCTAATAATGAATGTATCCACGGCAGAATTTGTATTTATATTAGTTTTTACAAGGCTAATACATTTGCATACTCAATTGTAAATTTGTAAACAAAAAGTTCACAACTCAGCTAATAATGCCTGTATCCACTTCAGAATTTAGTATTTATATTAGTTTTTACATGGCTAATACATTTGCATACTCAATTGTAAATTTGTAAACAAAAAGTTCACAACTCCGCTAATAATGAATGTATCCACGGCAGAATTTGTATTTATATTAGTTTTTACAAGGCTAATACATTTGCATACTCAATTGTAAATTTGTAAACAAAAAGTTCACAACTCAGCTAATAATGCCTGTATCCACTTCAGAATTTGTATTTATATAAGTTTTTACAAGCCTAATACATTTGCATACTCAATTGTAAATTTTGTAAACAAAAAGTTCACAACTCAGCTAATAATGCCTGTATCAACTTCAGAATTTGTATTTATATTAGTTTTTACATGGCTAATACATTTGCATACTCAATTGTAAATTTGTAAGCAAAAAGTTCACAACTCCGCTAATAATGCCTGTATCCACTTCAGAATTTGTATTTATATTAGTTTTTACAAGCCTAATACATTTGCATACTCAATTGTAAATTTGTAAACAAAAAGTTCACAGCTCAGCTAATAATGCCTGTATCGACTTCCGAATTTGTATTTATATTAGTTTTTACACGGCATACTCAATTGTAAATTTGTAAACAAAAAGTTCACAGCGCAGCTAATAATGCCTGTATCCACTTCAGAATTTGTATTTATATTAGTTTTTACAAGGCTAATACATTTGCATACTCAATTGTAAATTTGTAAACAAAAAGTTCACAACTCAGCTAATAATGCCTGTATCCACTTCAGAATTTGTATTTATATTAGTTTTTACAAGCCTAATACATTTGCATACTCAATTGTAAATTTGTAAACAAAAAGTTCACAACTCAGCTAATAATGCCTGTATCCACTCCAGAATTTAGTATTTATATTAGTTTTTACATGGCTAATACATTTGCATACTCAATTGTAAATTTGTAAACAAAAAGTTCACAACTCAGCTAATAATGCATGTATCCATGGTAGAATTTGTACTTATATTAGTTTTTACAAGGCTAATACATTTGCATACTCAATTGTAAATTTGTAAACAAAAAGTTCACAACTCAGCTAATAATGCCTGTATCCACTTCAGAATTTGTATTTATATTAGTTTTTACAAGGCTAATACATTTGCATACTCAATTGTAAATTTGTAAACAAAAAGTTTACAACTCAGCTAATAATGCCTGTATCCACGGCAGAATTTGTATTTATATTAGTTTTTACATGGCTAATACATTTGCATACTCAATTGTAAATTTGTAAACAAAAAGTTCACAACTCCGCTAATAATGCATGTATCCACGGCAGAATTTGTATTTATATTAGTTTTTACAAGGCTAATACATTTGCATACTCAATTGTAAATTTGTAAACAAAAAGTTCACAACTCAGCTAATAATGCCTGTATCCACTTCAGAATTTGTATTTATATTAGTTTTTACAAGGCTAATACATTTGCATACTGAATTGTAAATTTGTAAACCAAAAGTTCACAACTCCGCTAATAATGAATGTATCCACGGCAGAATTTGTATTTATATTAGTTTTTACATGGCTAATACATTTGCATACTCAATTGTAAATTTGTAAACAAAAAGTTCACATCTCAGCTAATAATGAAATTTGTAAACAAAAAGTTCACAACTCAGGTAATAATGCATGTATCCACGGCAGAATTTGTACTTATATTAGTTTTTATAAGGCTAATACATTTGCATACTCAATTGTAAATTTGTAAACAAAAAGTTCACAACTCAGCTAATAATGCCTGTATCCACTTCAGAATTTGTATTTATATTAGTTTTTACAAGGCTAATACATTTGCATACTCAATTGTAAATTTGTAAACAAAAAGTTCACAACTCAGCTAATAATGCCTGTATCCACGGCAGAATTTGTATTTATATTAGTTTTTACATGGCTAATACATTTGCATACTCAATTGTAAATTTGTAAACAAAAAGTTCACAACTCCGCTAATAATGCATGTATCCACGGCAGAATTTGTATTTATATTAGTTTTTACAAGGCTAATACATTTGCATACTCAATTGTAAATTTGTAAACAAAAAGTTCACAACTCAGCTAATAATGCCTGTATCCACTTCAGAATTTGTATTTATATTAGTTTTTACAAGGCTAATACATTTGCATACTCAATTGTGAATTTGTAAACAAAAAGTTCACAACTCCGCTAATAATGAATGTATCCACGGCAGAATTTGTATTTATATAAGTTTTTACATTTGCATACTCAATTGTAAATTTGTAAACAAAAAGTTCACAACTCAGCTAATAATGCCTGTATCCACTTCAGAATTTGCATTTATATTAGTTTTTACAAGGCTAATACATTTGCATACTCAATTGTAAATTTGTAAACAAAAAGTTCACAGCTCAGCTAATAATGCCTGTATCGACTTCCGAATTTGTATTTATATTAGTTTTTACATGGCATACTCAATTGTAAATTTGTAAACAAAAAGTTCACAGCGCAGCTAATAATGCCTGTATCCACTTCAGAATTTGTATTTATATTAGTTTTTACAAGGCTAATACATTTGCATACTCAATTGTAAATTTGTAAACAAGTTCACAACTCAGCTAATAATGCCTGTATCCACTTCAGAATTTGTATTTATATTAGTTTTTACAAGCCTAATACATTTGCATACTCAATTGTAAATTTGTAAACAAAAAGTTCACAACTCAGCTAATAATGCCTGTATCCACTCCAGAATTTAGTATTTATATTAGTTTTTACATGGCTAATACATTTGCATACTCAATTGTAAATTTGTAAACAAAAAGTTCACAACTCAGCTAATAATGAATGTATCCATGGTAGAATTTGTACTTATATTAGTTTTTACAAGGCTAATACATTTGCATACTCAATTGTAAATTTGTAAACAAAAAGTTCACAACTCAGCTAATAATGCCTGTATCCACTTCAGAATTTGTATTTATATTAGTTTTTACAAGGCTAATACATTTGCATACTCAATTGTAAATTTGTAAACAAAAAGTTCACAACTCCGCTAATAATGAATGTATCCACGGCAGAATTTGTATTTATATTACTTTTTACAAGGCTAATACATTTGCTTACTCAATTGTAAATTTGTAAACAAAAAGTTCACAACTCAGCTAATAATGCCTGTATCCACTTTAGAATTTGTATTTATATTAGTTTTTACAAGGCTAATACATTTGCATACTCAATTATAAATTTGTAAACAAAAAGTTCACAACTCAGCTAATAATGCCTGTATCCACGGCAGAATTTGTATTTATATTAGTTTTTACATGGCTAATACATTTGCATACTCAATTGTAAATTTGTAAACAAAAAGTTCACAACTCCGCTAATAATGCATGTATCCACGGCAGAATTTGTATTTATATTAGTTTTTACCAGGCTAATACATTTGCATACTCAATTGTAAATTTGTAAACAAAAAGTTCACAACTCAGCTAATAATGCCTGTATCCACTTCAGAATTTGTATTTATATTAGTTTTTACAAGGCTAATACATTTGCATACTCAATTGTAAATTTGTAAACAAAAAGTTCACAACTCCGCTAATAATGAATGTATCCACGGCAGAATTTGTATTTATATTAGTTTTTACATGGCTAATACATTTGCATACTCAATTGTAAATTTGTAAACAAAAAGTTCACATCTCAGCTAATAATGAAATTTGTAAACAAAAAGTTCACAACTCAGGTAATAATGCATGTATCCACGGCAGAATTTGTACTTATATTAGTTTTTATAAGGCTAATACATTTGCATACTCAATTGTAATTTTGTAAACAAAAAGTTCACAACTCAGCTAATAATGCCTGTATCCACTTCAGAATTTAGTATTTATATTAGTTTTTACATGGCTAATACATTTGCATACTCAATTGTAAATTTGTAAACAAAAAGTTCACAACTCAGCTAATAATGCATGTATCCATGGTAGAATTTGTACTTATATTAGTTTTTACAAGGCTAATACATTTGCATACTCAATTGTAAATTTGTAAACAAAAAGTTCACAACTCAGCTAATAATGCCTGTATCCACTTCAGAATTTGTATTTATATTAGTTTTTACAAGGCTAATACATTTGCATACTCAATTGTAAATTTGTAAACAAAAAGTTCACAACTCCGTTAATAATGAATGTATCCACGGCAGAATTTGTATTTATATTAGTTTTTACAAGGCTAATACATTTGCATACTCAATTGTAAATTTGTAAACAAAAGTTCACAACTCAGCTAATAATGCCTGTATCCACTTCAGAATTTGTATTTATATTAGTTTTTACAAGGCTAATACATTTGCATACTCAATTGTAAATTTGTAAACAAAAAGTTCACAACTCAGCTAATAATGCCTGTATCCACGGCAGAATTTGTATTTATATTAGTTTTTACATGGCTAATACATTTGCATACTCAATTGTAAATTTGTAAACAAAAAGTTCACAACTCCGCTAATAATGCATGTATCCACGGCAGAATTTGTATTTATATTAGTTTTTACAAGGCTAATACATTTGCATACTCAATTGTAAATTTGTAAACAAAAAGTTCACAACTCAGCTAATAATGCCTGTATCCACTTCAGAATTTGTATTTATATTAGTTTTTACAAGGCTAATACATTTGCATACTCAATTGTAAATTTGTAAACAAAATGTTCACAACTCCGCTAATAATGAATGTATCCACGGCAGAATTTGTATTTATATTAGTTTTTTACATGGCTAATACATTTACATACTCAATTGTAAATTTGTAAACAAAAAGTTCACATCTCAGCTAATAATGAAATTTGTAAACAAAAAGTTCACAACTCAGGTAATAATGCATGTATCCACGGCAGAATTTGTACTTATATTAGTTTTTACAAGGCTAATACATTTGCATACTCAATTGTAAATTTGTAAACAAAAAGTTCACAACTCCGCTAATAATGCCTGTATCCACTTCAGAATTTGTATTTATATTAGTTTTTACATGGCTAATACATTTGCATACTCAATTATAAATTTGTAAACAAAAAGTTCACAACTCAGCTAATAATGCCTGTATCCACTTCAGAATTTAGTATTTATATTAGTTTTTACATGGCTAATACATTTGCATACTCAATTGTAAATTTGTAAACAAAAAGTTCACAACTCAGCTAATAATGCCTGTATCCACTTCAGAATTTGTATTTATATTAGTTTTTACAAGGCTAATACATTTGCATACTCAATTGTAAATTTGTAAACAAAAAGTTCACAACTCCGCTAATAATGAATGTATCCACGGCAGAATTTGTATTTATATTAGTTTTTACAAGGCTAATACATTTGCATACTTAATTGTAAATTTGTAAACAAAAAGTTCACAACTCAGCTAATAATGCCTGTATCCACTTCAGAATTTAGTATTTATATTAGTTTTTACATGGCTAATACATTTGCATACTCAATTGTAAATTTGTAAACAAAAAGTTCACAACTCCGCTAATAATGCCTGTATCCACTTCAGAATTTGTATTTATATTAGTTTTTACAAGGCTAATACATTTGCATACTCAATTGTAAATTTGTAAACAAAAAGTTCACAACTCAGCTAATAATGCCTGTATCCACTTCAGAATTTGTATTTATATTAGTTTTTACACGGCATACTCAATTGTAAATTTGTAAACAAAAAGTTCACAACTCCGCTAATAATGCCTGTATCCACTTCAGAATTTGTATTTATATTAGTTTTTACAAGGCTAATACATTTGCATACTCAATTGTAAATTTGTAACCAAAAAGTTCACAACTCAGCTAATAATGCCTGTATCCACTTCAGAATTTGTATTTATATTAGTTTTTACAAGCCTAATACATTTGCATACTCAATTGTAAATTTGTAAACAAAAAGTTCACAACTCAGCTAATAATGCCTGTATCCACTTCAGAATTTAGTATTTATATTAGTTTTTACATGGCTAATACATTTGCATACTCAATTGTAAATTTGTAAACAAAAAGTTCACAACTCAGCTAATAATGCATGTATCCATGGTAGAATTTGTACTTATATTAGTTTTTACATGGCTTATACATTTGCATACTCAATTGTAAATTTGTAAACAAAAAGTTCACAACTCAGCTAATAATGCCTGTATCCCACTTCAGAATTTGTATTTATATTAGTTTTTACATGGCTAATACATTTGCATACTCAATTGTAAATTTGTAAACAAAAAGTTCACAACTCCGCTAATAATGCATGTATCCACGGCAGAATTGTATTTATTAGTTTTTACAAGGCTAATACATTTGCATACTCTATTGTAAATTTGTAAACAAAAAGTTCACAACTCAGCTAATAATGCCTGTATCCACTTCAGAATTTAGTATTTATATAGTTTTTACATGGCTAATACATTGCATACTCAATTGTAAATTTGTAAACAAAAAGTTCACAACTCAGCTAATAATGCCTGTATCCACTTCAGAATTTGTATTTATATTAGTTTTTACAAGGCTAATACATTTGCATACTCAATTGTAAATTTGTAAACAAAAAAGTTCACAACTCCGCTAATAATGAATGTATCCACGGCAGAATTTGTATTTATATTAGTTTTTACAAGGCTAATACATTTGCATACTTAATTGTAAATTTGTAAACAAAAAGTTCACAACTCAGCTAATAATGCCTGTATCCACTTCAGAATTTAGTATTTATATTAGTTTTTACATGGCTAATACATTTGCATACTCAATTGTAAATTTGTAAACAAAAAGTTCACAACTCCGCTAATAATGCCTGTACCACTTCAGAATTTGTATTTATATTAGTTTTTACACGGCTTATACATTTGCATACTCAATTGTAAATTGTAAACAAAAAGTTCATAACTCAGCTAATAATGCCTGTATCCACTTCAGAATTTGTATTTATATTAGTTTTTACACGGCATACTCAATTGTAAATTTGTAAACAAAAAGTTCACAACTCCGCTAATAATGCCTGTATCCACTTCAGAATTTGTATTTATATTAGTTTTTACAAGGCTAATACATTTGCATACTCAATTGTAAATTTGTAAACAAAAAGTTCACAACTCCGCTAATAATGCCTGTATCCACTTCAGAATTTGTATTTATATTAGTTTTTACAAGCCTAATACATTTGCATACTCAATTGTAAATTTGTAAACAAAAAGTTCACAACTCAGCTAATAATGCCTGTATCCACTTCAGAATTAGTATTTATATTAGTTTTTACATGGCTAATACATTGCATACTCAATTGTAAATTTGTAAACAAAAAGTTCACAACTCAGCTAATAATGCATGTATCCATGGTAGAATTTGTACTTATATTAGTTTTTACATGGCTAATACATTTGCATACTCAATTGTAATTTGTAAACAAAAAGTTCACAACTCAGCTAATAATGCCTGTATCCACTTCAGGATNTGTATTTATATTAGTTTTACATGGCTAATACATTTGCATACTCAATTGTAAATTTGTAAACAAAAAGTTCACAACTCCGCTAATAATGCATGTATCCACCGGCAGAATTTGTATTTATATTAGTTTTTACACGGCTAATACATTTGCCTACTCTATTGTAAATTTGTAAACAAAAAGTTCACAACTCAGCTAATAATGCCTGTATCCACTTCAGAATTGTATTATATTAGTTTTTGCAAGGCTAATACATTTGCATACTCAATTGTAAATTTGTTAACAAAAAGTTCACAACTCAGCTAATAATGCCTGTATCACTTCAGAATTTGTATTATATTAGTTTTTACATGGCTAATACATTTGCATACTCAATTGTAAATTTGTAAACAAAAAGTTCACAACTCAGCTAATAATGCCTGTATCCACTTCAGAATTTAGTAATTATATTAGTTTTTACATGGCTAATACATTTGCATACTCAATTGTAAATTTGTAAACAAAAAGTTCACAACTCCGCTAATAATGAATGTATCCACGGCAGAATTTGTATTTATATTAGTTTTTACAAGCTAATACATTTGCATACTAATTGTAAATTTGTAAACAAAAAGTTCACAACTCAGCTAATAATGCCTGTATCCACTTCAGAATTTGTATTTATATTAGTTTTTACATGGCTAATACATTTGCATACTCAATTGTAAATTTGTAAACACAAAAGTTCACAACTCCGCTAATAATGCCTGTATCCACTTCAAAATTTGTATTTATATTAGTTTTTACAAGGCTAATACATTTGCATACTCAATTGTAAATTTGTAAACAAAAAGTTCACAGCTCAGCTAATAATGCCTGTATCGACTTCCGAATTTGCATTTATATTAGTTTTTACACGGCATACTCAATTGTAAATTTGTAAACAAAAAGTTCACAACTCCGCTAATAATGCCTGTATCCACTTCAGAATTTGTATTTATATTAGTTTTACAAGGCTAATACATTTGCATACTCAATTGTAAATTTGTAAACAAAAAGTTCACAACTCAGCTAATAATGCCTGTATCCACTTCAGAATTTGTATTTATATTAGTTTTTACAAGCCTAATAATTTGCATACTCAATTGTAAATTTGTAAACAAAAAGTTCACAACTCAGCTAATAATTCCTGTATCCACTTCAGAATTTAGTATTTATATTAGTTTTACATGGCTAATACATTTGCATACTCAATTGTAAATTTGTAAACAAAAAGTTCACAACTCAGCTAATAATGCATGTATCCATGGTAGAATTTGTACTTATATTAGTTTTTACATGGCTAATACATTTGCATACTCAATTGTAAATTTGTAAACAAAAAGTTCACAACTCAGCTAATAATGCCTGTATCCACTTCAGAATTTGTATTTATATTAGTTTTACATGGCTAATACATTTGCATACTCAATTGTAAATTTGTAAACAAAAAGTTCACAACTCCGCTAATAATGCATGTATCCACGGCAGAATTTGTATTTTATATTGTTGTTACAAGGCTAATACATTTGCATACTCTATTGTAAAATTTGTAAACAAAAAGTTCACAACTCAGCTAATAATGCCTGTATCCACTTCAGGAATTTGTATTTATATTAGTTTTTACAAGGCTAATACATTTGCATACTCAATTGTAAATTTGTAACAAAAAGTTCACAACTCAGCTAATAATGCTGTATCCACTTCAGAATTTGTATTTATATTAGTTTTTAGAAGGCTAATACATTTGCATACTCAATTGTAAATTTGTAAACAAAAAGTTCACAACTGCGCTAATAATGTATGTATCCACGGCAGAATTTGTATTTATGTTAGTTTTTACAAGGCTAATACATTTGCATACTCAATTGTAAATTTGTAAACAAAAAGTTCACAACTCAGCTATAATGCCTGTATCCACTTCAGATTTGTATTTATATTAGTTTTTACATGGCTAATACATTTGCATACTCAATTGTAAATTGTAAACAAAAATTTCACAGCTCAGCTAATAATGCCTGTATCCACTTCAGAATTTGTATTTATATTAGTTTTTACACGGCTAATACATTTGCATACTCAATTGTAAATTTGAAAACAAAAAGTTCAATCTCAGCTGATAATGCATGTATCCACTTTAGAATTTGTATTTATAATAGTTTTTACACGGCTAATACATTTGCATACTAAATTGTAAATTTGTAAACAAAAAGTTTACATCTCAGCTAATAATGAAATTTGTAAACAAAAAGTTCACAACTCAGCTAATAATGCATGTATCCACTTAAGAATGTGTATAGTTTTTACACGGCTAATACATTTGCATACTCAATTGTGAATTTGTAAACAAAAAGTTCACAACTCGCTAATAATGCATGTATCCACGGCAGAATTTGTATTTATATTAGTTTTTACAGGCTAATACATTTGCATACTCAATTGTAAATTTGTAAACAAAAAGTTCACAACTCAGCTAATAATGCCTGTATCCACTTCAGAATTTGTATTTATATTAGTTTTTACATGGCTAATACATTTGCATACTCAATTGTAAATTTGTAAACAAAAAGTTCACATCTCAGCTAATAATGAAATTTGTAAACAAAAAGTTCATAACTCAGGTAATAAGCATGTATCCACGGCAGAATTTGTACTTATATTAGTTTTATAAGGCTAATACATTTGCATACTCAATTGTAAAATTGTAAACAAAAGTTCACAACTCAGCTAATAATGCCTGTATCC
The DNA here is from genome assembly GCF_030179895.1 of Drosophila kikkawai. NCBI lineage: Eukaryota > Metazoa > Arthropoda > Insecta > Diptera > Drosophilidae > Drosophila > Drosophila kikkawai. The sequence continues at coordinate 3,823 of NW_027222438.1, read as the reverse complement.
ACTTCAGAATTTAGTATTTATATTAGTTTTACATGGCTAATACATTTGCATACTCAATTGTAAATTTGTAAACAAAAAGTTCACAACTCCGCTAATAATGCATGTATCCACGGCAGAATTTTGTACTATATTTAGTTTTTAGAAGGCTAATACATTGCATACTCAATTGTAAATTTGTAAACAAAAAGTTCACAACTCAGCTATAATGCCTGTATCCACTTCAGAATTTGTATTTATATTAGTTTTTACATGGCTACTACATTTGCATACTCAATTTTAAATTTGTAAAAAAAAAGTTCACAACTCCGCTAATAATGCATGTATCCACGGCAGAATTTGTATTTATATTAGTTTTTACAAGGCTAATACATTTGCATACTCAATTGTAAATTGGAAAACAAAAAGTTCACATCTCAGTTAATAATGCACGTATCCACTTTAGAATTTGTATTTATAATAGTTTTACACGTCTATTACATTTGCATACTAATTGTAAAATTTGTAAACAAAAAGTTCACATCTCAGCTAATAATGAAATTTGTAAACAAAAAGTTCACAACTCAGCTAATAATGCATGTATCCACTTAGGAATGTGTATAGTTTTTACACGGCTAATACATTTGCATACTCAATTGTGAATTTGTAAACAAAAAAGTCACAACTCCGCTAATAATGCATGTATCCACGGCAGAATTTGTATTTATATTAGTTTTTACAAGGCTAATACATTTGCATACTCAATTGTAAATTTGTAAACAAAAAGTTCACAGCTCAGCTAATAATGAAATTTGTAAACAAAAATTCACAACTCAGGTAATAATGCATGTATCCATGGCAGAATTTGTATTATATTAGTTTTACAAGGCTAATACATTTGCATACTCAATGTAAATTTGTAAACAAAAAGTTCACAACTCAGCTAATAATGCCTGTATCCACTTCAGAATTTGTATTTATATTAGTTTTTACAAGGCTAATACTTTGCATACTCAATTGTAAATTTGTAAACAAAAAGTCACAACTCAGCTAATAATGCTGTATCCACTTCAGAATTTGTATTTATATTAGTTTTACAAGGCTAAATACATTTGCATACTCAATTGCAAATTTGTAAACAAAAAGTTCACAACTCAGCTAATAATGCCTGTATCCACTTCAGAATTTAGTATTTATATTAGTTTTACATGGCTAATACATTTGCATACTCAATTGTAAATTTGTAAACAAAAAGTTCACAACTCAGTTAATAATGCCTGTATCCACTTCAGAATTTGTATTTATATTAGTTTTTACAAGGCTAATACATTGCATACTCAATTGTAAATTTGTAAACAAAAAGTTCACAACTCAGCTAATAATTGCCTGTATCCACTTCAGAATTTGTATTTATATTAGTTTTTACAAGGCTAAACATTTGCATACTCAATTGCAAATTTGTAAACAAAAAGTTCACAACTCAGCTAATAATGCCTGTATCCACTTCAGAATTTAGTATTTATATTAGTTTTACATGGCTAATACATTTGCATACTCAATTGTAAATTTGTAAACAAAAAGTTCACAACTCCGCTAATAATGCATGTATCCACGGCAGAATTTGTATTTATATAGTTTTTACAAGGCTAATACATTTGCATACTCAATTGTAAATTTGTAAACAAAAAGTTCACAATTCAGCTAATAATGCCTGTATCCACTTCAGAATTTGTATTTATATTATTTTTACATGGCTAATACATTGCATACTCAATTGTAAATTTGTAAACAAAAAGTTCACAACTCGCTAATAATGCATGTATCCACGGCAGAATTTGTATTTATATTCGTTTCTACACGGCTAATACATTTGCAGACTCAATTGTAAATTTGTAAACAAAAAAGTTCACAGCTCAGCTAATAATGCCTGTATAGACTTCGAATTTGTATTTATATTAGTTTTTACACGGCATACTCAATTGTAAATTTGTAAACAAAAAGTTCACAGCGCAGCTAATAATGCCTGTATCCACTTCAGAATTTGTATTTATATTAGTTTTTTACAAGCTAATACATTGCATACTCAATTGTAAATTGTAAACAAAAAGTTCACAACTCACCTAATAATGCCTGTATCCACTTCAGAGTTGTATTTATATTAGTTTTTACAAGGCTAATACATTTGCATACTCAATTGTAAATTTGTTCATTTCGCATTCGACTTTCATCGAGTGCAGACGTGCTTACGGACGACCGCTTCGCGGGGGTTTATTCTCGAAGTGTTTTTTTCATGGTGAAAAAGTAAATTCGGAACTCTAAACTACGTACTGTCAGCTAGGCCAAGCCCTACAGTGCGTATGACATACGGACACTAGTGCGTGAGACGTGTTTTTGAGCTGCAAAGTTCATTTATATTGTGCCACGCGTAACAAGCTCAAAATAATGAGCGGCGATCAAAAGAATGAGCGTTAGAACCTCTGTAAACCAAAGAAACGGTGTTTTCTCTTATTCTCAACTCGCGATATCGAAGCAGAAAAAACGTCTACCAAGCCCAACCCGGCTCTACTGACCGCCGACGGCACGAGAGCGCGCTCTTGCTCTCCCGCCCTAACTAATCCAGCTCCTACATCTTGGAGCTCCCAATGCCAAAACCCACCACCAGCGGCTTCGATGGAAGACGCACCAACAAAAAGCAGAGCTGCAATTCTGCAAACGCATCAAAAGCAACAGCAACAACTAAAACAACGACCAATATTGCGAAATCGGTGCCAACGGCCGCAGCGCAAAATACAATGGTAACAAAACCGTGAGCTCCGATAAGCAGCAAGCGGTTCCGGCCATACAGACTGGCATGGATCGCTACATCCAAATTAAGCGTAAGCTTAGCCCATCAAACACGGTTGGTAACAAGCGAAGATCAACTGTGTCACCAAAAGCTACGACCCAAACAACACCAACAAATTTTCTCCGCTAGCAGCTGGTGAGAATAATGAAGCAGAGCTGGAGCAGGAGACTCAAAAACAGCCAAAGCCCACACCTATATATATAAAGGAGAAAAGTTCAAACGCCTGGTCAACAAAATGTTGCGGTGGTCGGGGACGGAAACTTTCATGTTGTTCCGATTATTAAAGGGAACATCTGCGAAACCAAAGTTCAAACCAAAACAGAAGAACACTTTCGAGCTGTGTCTAATTACCTGCAGGAAGCAAAAAAGAGCTTTTACACTACACCAACTAAAAAGCAGCAAGGGGCTGCAAGTAGTGCTGAAAGAAATTGAAACCAGATGTCGCCCCCTCCGAGATACTAGAAGCCCTGAAAGGCAAGGGTTCGTTGCCAAGAATGTTAGCAACATTATCAACAAAAACAAAAAGCCACAACCTCTTTCAAAGTCGAACTTGAGCCAGACAGTAAAGCCCTAAAGAAGAATGAAGTTCACCCGATCTACAAGTTGCAGTTCCTACTGCATCGAAGAATCTCCGTGGAAGAACCTCACAAACGCAACGGTCCTGTGCAATGCACGAATTGCCAGGAGTATGGTCATACAAGGACATACTGCACCCTTCGGTCAGTCTGCGTAGTCTGTGGAGACTTCCAAACTCCGCACACTGCCCTGCGAACAAAGAAGACCCCAACACGAAAAAATGTGGAAACTGCGGAGGAAACCATACAGCTAACTACAGAGGCTGTGAGGTCTACAAGGAGCTGAACGAGTCGCATGCGAAGAGCGACAGTACACGCCCAACAAAATACACAAAATGTGTATTTTAATTCAAAAAAACTACTCCAGAGGTATTTTTTGCCAAAGCAAGCCAGATCTTCTTTTGGTCCGCTAAATGCCCCCACGGAG